>NW_024420499.1:1380291-1470013 GCF_014898765.1 Herpailurus yagouaroundi | reverse complement strand
GTATTAAAAAAAAATACAATCTCGAACCTATAAAATAAACAAAAGGGGACTTGTAGTATTAAAAAAAAAATACAATCTCATAACATAAATTGTTGCATAGGCTTAACAGCAGAATGGAAATGCCAGGAAAAAAGTCAGGAAATTTGCAGGTAGATCAATAGAAATTAGCCCATCTGCCACAGGAATTAGACGACATAAAGAAATAGAAGGCATCCAAATTCGTAAAGAAGAAGTAGAACTCTCACTATTTGCAGATATCATGGTACTATATGTAGAAAACCCTAAAGACTCTATCAAAAAACTGCCAGAACTGATAAATGAATTCAGTAAAGCCACAGGATACAAAATGAGTATACAGAAATGTGTTGCATTCCTATAGCTAATAACGAAGCAGCAGAAAGTGAAATTAGCAAAACAGTCCCATTTACAATTGCACTGACAATGATAAAATACCTAGGAATAAAACTAACTAAAGAGGCAAAACACCTATATTCTGAAAACTGTGAAACACTAGTGAAAGAAATTCGAGATAAAGCAAACAAATAGAAAGACATTCTATGCTCAGAGCTTGGAAGAACAAATAGTGTTAAAATGTCCATCGTGCACAAAGCAGTCCACAGATTTAATGCACTCCCTATCGAAATACAAACAGCATGTTTAACAGAAATAGAACAAACAATTCTAAAATTTGTATGGAACCACAAAAGACCTTGACTAGCCAAAGCAATCCTGAAAAACAACTCGCAACTTTACTGATGACTGGAGTCATTACAATCCCGGATTTCAAGTTATATTATAGAGCAGTAGTAATTAAAGCAGTATGGTACTGGAATAAAAATGGGCACATGGACCAGTGGAATAGAACAGAAAACCCAGAAAAAAAACCCACAATTATATGGTCAAAAGTAATGCATATGGAAAAGTAATGCATTAAGTCAGGGAAAATTATTTAATAAACAGCGACATAGCAGAACAAACACTGAAAGTCAGTAGATAGTAGAAGAACGTGTTAAGTGCTGGAAAAAATCTGAAATGTGATATTATACTTTGTTAATGAAGGCCAAACAAATTCATTTTCAGAAAGAGGTAAAAGATCTGTATGCTGAAAACTATAGAAATCGCCTGCAAGAAATTGAAGAAGACACAAAGACATGGAAAAACATTCCATGCTCCTGGAGAGGAAGAACAAATTGTTAAAATGTCAATACCACCCAAAGCAATCTACCCTTTCAATGTCATCCCTGTCAAAACAACACCAGTATTCTTCACAGAGCTAAAACAAACAGTTTTAAAATATGTATAATATAAAAACGGGGAGGGGGACAAAACATAAGAAACCCTGAAATAGGGGGAACAAACAGAGGGTTACTGAAGGGGTTGTGGGAGGGGGGATGGGCTCAATGGGGAAGGGGCATTAAGGAATCTACTCCTGAAATCATTGTTGCACTATATGCTAACTAATTTGGATGTAAATTAAAAAAATAAAATAAATATGTATGGAACCAGAAAAGACCACAAATAGCCAAGGTAATATTGAAAAAGAGAACCAAAGCTGGAGTCATCACAATTCTGGACTTCAAGCGGTATTACAAAGCTGTAATCTTCAAGAGAGTATGGTATTGGCACAAAACAGACACAAATCAATGAAATAGAACAGAGAACCCAGAAATGGACCCACAAACATATGGCCAACTAATCGTTGACAAAGCAGGAAAGAATATCCAATGGAAAAAAGACAGTCTCTTCAGCAAATGGTATTGGGAAAACTGGACAGCGACATGCAGAAGAATGAAACCGGACGACTTTCTTATATCATACACAACATAAATTGAAAAGGAATGAAACACTTAAATGTAAGACAGGAAGCCATCAAATCCTAGAGGACAAAACAGTCGACAATCTCTTTGACCTCAGCCGCAGCATCTTCTCCCGAGGCAAGGAACACAAAAGCAAAAATGAACTATTGGGACCACATCAAGATAAAAAGCTTCTGCACAGCGAAGGAAATGATCAACACAACTAAAAGGCAACCTACCAAATGGGAGAAGATATTTGCAAATGACATATCAGATGAAGGGTTAGTATCCAAAATCTATAAAGAACTGATGAAACTCAACACCCAAAAAACAAATAATCCAGTAAGTAAATGGACAAAAGACATGAACAGACACCTTTCCAAAGCAGACATCCAGATGGCTAACAGACACATGAAAAGATGCTCAATATCACTCATCATCAGGCAAATACAAATCAAAACCACAAGGAGATGTTACCTCACACCTGTCACAATGGCTAAAATGAACAACTCAGGAAACAACAGATGCTGGCAAAGATGCAAAGAGGATCTCTTTTGCACTGCTGGTGGAAATGCAAAGTGGTGCAGCCACTCTGGAAAACAGTATGGAGGTTCCTCAAACAATTAAAAATAGAACTACCCTACGAACCAACAATTGCACTACTAGGTATTTATCCAAGGGATACAGGTGTGCTGTTTCAAAGGGACACATGCACCCCCATGTTTATAGCAGCACTATCAACAATAGCCAAAGTATGGAAAGAGCCCAAATGTCCATCGATGGATGAAAGGATAAAGAAGATGTGGTATATATACACAATGGAGTATTACTCAGCAATCAAAAAGAATAAAATCTTGCCATTTGCAACCACGTGGATGGAACTAGAGGGTCTTATGCTAAGCGAAATTAGAGAAAGACAAATATCATATGACTTCACTCATATGAGGACTTTAAGAGACAAAACAGATGAACATAAAGGGAGGGAAGCAAAAATATTATAAAAACAGGGAGGGGGCAAAACATAAGAGACTCATAAATATAGAGAACAAACTGAGGGTTGCTGGAGGGGTTGTGGAAGGGGGGATGGGCTAAATGGGTAAGGGGCATTAAGGAATCTACTCCCGAAATCATTGTTGCACAATATGATAACTAACTTGGATGTAAATTTAAAAATAAATTAATTAATTAAAAAAATTAAAAATAGAATTACCCTCCAACCCAGCAATTGCACTACTAGGTATTTATCCAAAGGATATAAAAATGCTATTTTGAAGGGACACATGCACCCCAATGTTTGTAGCACCACTATCAACAATAGCCAAAGTATGGAAAGAGCCCAAATGTCTGTCAACTGATAAATGGATAAAGAAGATGTGGCATATATATATATATATATATATATATAATGGAATATTACTCGGTAATCAAAGAATTAAATCTTACCATTTGCAACAACGTGGATGGAACTAGAATGTATTATGCTAAGCAAAATTAGAGAAAGATAAATATCATATGTCACTTATATGTGGAATTTAAGAAACACATCTGATAAACATAGGGGAATGGAAGGAAAAATAAGATAAAAACAGAGAGGGGGGCAAACCATAAGAGGCTTAAATCCGGAGAACAAACTGAGGGTAGCTGGAGGGGAGGTGGGTGGGGGATGGGCTAGACGGGTGATGGGCATTGAGGACGGCACCTGTTGGGATGAGCCCTGGGTGTTGTAAGTGATGAATCACTAAATTCCACTCCTGAAACCATTACCACACTATGTGTTAACTTCAATAAACTTTAAAAAAAGATGGGCGCCTGGGTGGCGCAGTCGGTTAAGCGTCCGACTTCAGCCAGGTCACGATCTCGCGGTCCGGGAGTTCAAGCCCCGCGTCGGGCTCTGGGCTGATGGCTCAGAGCCTGGAGCCTGTTTCCGATTCTGTGTCTCCCGCTCTCTCTGCCCCTCCCCCATTCATGCTCTGTCTCTCTCTGTCCCAAAAATAAATAAACGTTGAAAAAAAAATTAAAAAAAAAAAGAGAAATAATTTGTTATTAACATACTTCCATTATAAAAAAAAATTACGTAGGAGATTTTTCAAAAATTAAGAAAAATAATACCAAAAGAAAATGTGGAAGTTTATAATAAAAACTCAGCCATAAACGATAAATTATGCCAAAACAAAACATCAAGGTAGTCTCTGTCATTTATATTTTAACCCAGAAGTGTTTTTTCTCATATTTCTCATATTTTCTCTTCTCTGTAGATTTGGGAATAAATCATGATGCCAGTGAGTTTTGAAATAATGTTTGTCAAGTGTGAATATTTAATTTCCAAAGAAATTATGAAAGATGTATGTGTGTGCATGTAAATGAATGACTTTGATTTTAGATGCTTTTTAAATATCTTTGGTTTTAACTTTTTGCAATGATTTGATTGAGAACTCTGGTTATAAAAAGGGGAGTAAAATGAAATTCTCTACCTTGACCTTCTGGAAATCCCCCAAACGCAAAAGGAGAATAAGAAAAAGAAATACAAAAAAGAAAAAAAACAGTTTCTTGTTTGATTGCCCTAAGGGATGTCTGGAACTCTGAATCACACCCTGTGAGGATGGGCTTCATACACATTTAAAGTTAAATAATGATGCACAAAGACACCAAGAAAAAAAAATGCCCTTTCCCATCTCCCAGACATGTGGCACATTCTGAGGAGCAAAACAACAATTTATTATTACAAGTGAATCGAAGCCATTACTTTAATAGTTTGAAATTGTGTTCTAGGGACATCTCAATATTACTTACCTTTTGGGGGACATCTTTCAGAAAGGGTTGAGGAAAATTATACATAAGTGGTTCTTTGGAGCTCACTTTTAGTTCAAAGAGATTTAGTTATTTTTTTTTCATTCCAATAAAAATGAAAATAAATTGTAAAAATCTGAGCTCATTGGCAAAAGTTTATACTACCTACAGATGGTGACGAAATGGGTCAACTGTCTCAAGTTATAGCAGTGTAAAGCATCATCTTATTAGAATACAATACAAAGAAGGCCCTTTAACCGCACTATCTATTCATTGATTTGCCAAAATAATCAGTATTCTGTTTCCTCTATAAAGCATCCTAATTCCTAATTTTTTATGTTTATTTATTTCTTTTGAGAGAGAGAAAGAGAGAGTGTTTGCAGGGGAGAGGGAGTGAGAGAATCCCAAGCAGACTCCACACCACCAGCGTGGAGCCTGATGCAGGGTTCAAACCTACAAACCATGAGATCATGACCTGAGCAGAATCAAGAGTCAGATGCTTAACCATCTGAGCCACCTGAGGGCCCCTCTCTATAAAGCATTCTAATTGATGTCCAGGACTGGCTAAATGCTGATAGTTGGCTATATTTTTAGTACTTTCACATTCTTTTCCTCCCACTATTCAAATTCTGTGCTTACGAAGAGTCTACCGAGTTTGTTCCAAAAGTTATTTATGCCAGTTTTATATGTTAATATATTAGGTGATTTAAGGAAATGCTATGTAAAGTGATGAAGTATAAATGCAAAAAAGAGCTGTTCTTTCTATGAAAACGAAGTTCAGTGCTTTGGAAACTACTATTAAAAGTGTGTCTGTGGGGCGCCTGGGTGGCTTAGTCGGTTAAGCGGCCGACTGCGGCTCAGGTCACGATCTCGCGGTCCGTGAGTTCAAGCCCCGCGTCGCGCTCTGTGCTGACAGCTCAGAGCCTGGAGCCTGTTTCGGATTCTGTGTCTCCCTCTCTCTGACCCTCCGCCATTCATGCTCTGTCTCTCTCTGTCTCAAAAATAAACAAACGTTAAAAAAACAAATAAAAAAAAATAGAAGTGTGTCTGTAACACAGAGATCAATGGAACAGAACAGAAAACTCAGAAATGAACCCACACCTATATGGTCAATTATTCTTCAGTAAAGCAGAATAGAACATGCAATGGAAAAACAACAGTCTCTTCAACAAATGGTGTTGGGAGGACTGGACAGCTACGTGCAAAAGAATGAAACTGGACCACATTCAAAATGGATGAAAGACCTAAACGCGAGACAATAAACCATCAAAATCCTAGAGGAGAACACAGGCAATAACTTCTTTGACATCAGCCACAGCAACTTCTGACTAGATATGTCTCCTGATGCAAGGGAAACAAAAGCAAAAATAAACTATTGGGACGTCATCAAGATAAAAGTAGAAGGTATGTGCAAATGGCATATCTGATAAAGGGTTAGTATCCCAGACCTAGAAAGAACTTATCAAACTCAACACCCCTAAAATACATAATCCAGTTAAAAAAATGGGCAGAAGACACGAATAGACATTTTTCTAAAGAAGACAGACATCGAGATGGCTAACAGAATCATGGAAATGTACTCGATATCACTCGTCATCAGGGAAATACAAATCAAAACTACAACAACTACCTACAAAATAACTACAAAAACTACCACCTCACACCTGTCAGAATGGCTAAAATTAACAACACAGGTCACAAGTGTGGGCGAGGATGTGGAGAAAGGGGAACCTCTTACACCATTGGTGGGAATGCAAACTGGCACAGCCGCTCTGGAAAACAGTATGGAGGTTCCTCAAAGCGTTAAAAATAGAACTACCCTACAATCCAGCAATTGTACTACTAGGTACAATTTACCTTTTACCCAAAAGGTACAAAAATGACTCCAAGGGATACATGCACCCTGATGTTTATCGCAGCACCGTCACCGATAGCCAAATTATGGAAAGAGCCCAAATGTACGTCGACGGACGAATGGATAAAGAAGTGGTATATAAACATACAATAGAATATTACTCAGCCATCAAAAAAGAATGATGATGCCATGGACGGAGCTAGGGAGTATTATGACAAATGAAATAAATCAGTCAGAGAAAGACGTAATACCACATCATTTCACTCATATGTGGAATTTAAGGAACAAAACAAATGAACACGGGGGGAGAAAAGGCAAACGAGAAAAGAGACTCCTAAGTCTATTAAGAAACCGATGGTTACTGGAGGGGAGGGGAGGCGGGTGGGGTAAACAGGTGATGGGGACTAAGGAGAACACTTCTTGTGAGGAGGACCGGGTGTTGTATGTAAGGGATGAATCACTAAATTCTACACCTGAAACTAATATTGCACTCTTAATTAGCTGGAATTTAAATAAAAACTTGGAAAAAATAAAAATAGATATCTATGTAAGTAAAAAAATGTGTGTCTCTAAACATTGCTTTTGAACTTGATGTGGATGAGACTGCAAATATAGGCAAAATTCCATGAACGTTTGAAAGGTTTTTGAACTCAGATTTCTTGCCAGTTCTTTAGGTCTTTAAGGAAACTCAAAAAAAAATTGTAGAAAAATGAATTATATGGTATAGTTTACATCGGAAAGATAATGTGGAGTTCAGACTACTGATGTTGTAGGGGGTATAGCTCAGGGGCAGAGCATTTGACCACAGACTACTGATTTTGTAAACTCAAAGCAAAGACCCTATGTAAAAAAGGGCAAATGTACATTTTATGTTTTAACCTTTTATGGCACATGTTCATCATCTTTATGTTTCCACACTTTAGAACACCTAAAAAAAGTTGTACCACAATGTCACGTGATTAGCCACGAAACGTTCATTTTCTTTTCTTTTTAAATTTTTTTAATGTTTTTTTTTTATTTTTGAGAGAGACAGTATGGGGGGGGGCGCAGAGAGAGAGGGAGACACAGAATCCGAAGCAGGATTCAGGCTCTGAGCTGCCAGCACAGAGCTTGGCTCGGGGCTCGAACTCATGAACTGTGAGATCATGACTTGAGCTGAAGTCGGACGCTTAACTGACTGAGCCACCCAGGCACCCCCATGAAACTTTCATTTTCAAACAGTCTTCTGGAGAATTGCTAGATATATATATTTTTTTGGTGTCTCCAATCAACAGGAGTTTAATAACATGAAATATATGCTTTCTAAAATGGAGAAGTCATGCGAATAAATATGGTGTTCAATTATCATTGTCCGACTCCATTGTTCCCCTATTAGCATTTCATTATTTTAAGTTAACTTGGCATGATGATAATAGTTAAAAGCCTATGTAGAAAGCTTTGTAATCATTTGAACAGTAGCTAGCATTTGTGGAGGCTTTACTACATGCCAGTCACCTTGCTAAGTGCTTCATGGGAATAAGCCCATTTAATTTGCGCAGCTCTGAAACTAACTCCCAGTTATAAGACATGCTATCATCCAGTAGCCTATCATACCCACTTTTGTGTCAAATACGTATCATAATGAAGCATCTCGGTGCCTCGTTCCAAAGCGAGTAACGCAGCATAATATGAAAAGCCTGCTGCTTCTGAGAGGAAAACAGTGCAGAGTAATGAAAGCCCTTCGGTTTAAAACGTGGAGCAAATTCCGAAGATTAATCTCTTCTTTACTCAAGTGCATGGAGCAATCAAATTGAAAACGAAAGGTAAAATTAAGGAAATGTGTTTCGCTGAAGGATAATGATAGTTCCATGACCAATCCATCGAGTCATGTATTATTGTCACTGCTGATGTAATTCATTTTGACTTAAGCATATGTAATAAAGTTTACATCCTGTAAGAGATCATTTCCCCTAAAGTCACAACACATTACATTCACTGTATTAGTTTAATTTCTACGGAGATCCGGCTTTTCCCCAAAGAAACATTTAAAAGTACCTGAACAAGGAAAGTCTTGGCCAGCCCTTCACATCCACTCTTATTTAAACTTAAAAAAACAAAACAAAACGAAACAAAACCCAAAACTCTAAAAGGGTAGGTACCTTATTCTTTCCAATGTACTGATACGCAGAGTGAGACTGGGAGAATATAGGACGCTTGCATCAGCACCCGTGATAAATGTGGAAATCTAACAAAACAGAATGTCGAATAGGACTTCTCTTATTGCCATGAGGTGGTCCACCAGAACCCCCAGCTGAAAACTCGTGGGGGAAAAAAATGATACGAAGTCACTGAGCATCTTTTTCTAAAAGGAGCCTCCATCAAGAGGCCCCCGAATTAGGTCCAGATGTCACACTGAATGTGTCCCAACTCGTTCTTCCCATAGCCAGCCACCGCCCGCCTGCTTCACCCGGTATAATGAGAGAGCAGGAAGCTCGTGGGCTGTCGAGTGACTCCACTGCCTCCTAGTGGAGACGGCGTGCCATTTTCTTCTGGAAACCAAACAGTGTGGCATGCCAAGGAAACGCGTTCGCGACGTTTGGGATGCATGTGAAAAGAGTAGAGGGGCATTGCATTCTTGGGCCAATTTGTTTTTCTTTTTCAGGACTCTTTTGGCTAGTCAAGGCCCCTGCCATTCCTTATGAATCAGAGGATCAGCGTTTCCCAAGATTAATCTCTTCTTTACTCAAGTGCATGGAACAATCGAATTGAAAACGAAAGAGAAAATTAAGGAAAGTGCTAGAAAGGGGCTGTTTGAATTTTGATGGGGGGGGGGGGGGTGCACTGTATCTTCTTGCTCCAGTTCCATAAAATGTAGAATAGATTGGTTATTTGAAATCTTTCTTTTCTAACGTAGGCATTAATTGCTGTAAATGTTTTGCTGAGCAACGCTTTCACTGCACCTCAGAAGTTTGGGTATGTTGTGTTTTCATTTTCAGTCATCTCTAAATACTTTCTAATTTGCTTTGTGATTTTTTTTTTTTAAGTTTATTTATCTTGAGAAAGAGAGAGAACGTGCGAGCAAGGGAGGGGCCGAGAGAGCGAGGGAGGGAGAGGATCCCAAGCAGGCTCCGTGCCATCCGCACAGAGCCTGACACAGGGCTTGCGCTCGGGGACCCTGAGATCATGACCTGCGCCAAAAGCAAGAATGGGATGCGTTGCGATTTTTTTTTGTTGACCCGTTGGCTGTTGAATGTGTTGTTTAAGGGCCACGTGTTAGTGAAATTTACGGGGTTTTGTTATTGTTGTTATTGATTTCTATCTTCATTTCATTGGGGTCAGAAGACATTTTGCATGATTTCAATAGTATAAAATGTACTGTGATTTCAATAGTATAAAATGTACTATAAAATGATTTCAATAGTATAAAATGTATGGGCCTGGAGGATTTTCTATTTGCACTCAAGAAGGATGTGTGTTCTGTTATTTTGTGGGGGGGAGTGTTCTCTATATGTCTATTATGTCTAGTTAGCTTAGTTTTGTTTTTGTCCTCTGTATTCTTGTTGCTCTTCTGACTAGATAATCTATCGATTACTGAAAGTGGAGTATTGAAGTCTACAAGTATTATTTTAAAACTATTTCTCCCTTCAAGTCTGGCAGTGTTCCCTTCCTATATTGTGTGGCTCTGTTTTTAAAATACGTTTATTGTTATTGTTTATTGTTATTATATGTTATCGTTCTAAAATATGTTTAAAATATTGTTGTATCTCCTAATGAATTGACCCTTTTCTCAGTGTGTAATATTTTTGTGTCTTATGATAATATTTGACTTCAAGTCCATTTTTTTCTGATATTAATATAAATACCCATCTCTCTTTTAGTTGCCATTTGCTTGGAGTATCTTTTTTGCATCTTTTTGCTTTCAACATATTTCTGCCTTTTCATCTAGAGAGTGAGTCTCCTGGGGCGCCCTGGGTGGCTCAGTCGATTAAGCTTAAGCGTCTGACTCTCAATTTCAGCTCAGATCATGATCTCATGCTTAGTGAGTTTGAGCCCTGCATCAGGCTCCGCGCTGACAGTGCAGAGCTTCCTTGGGATTCTCTCTCACTCACTCTCACTTTGCCCCTCCCTTGCTTGCAGGCACTCTCTCCCAAAAGAAATAAATAAACTTAAAAAAATTAAGAGTCTCTTGTAGAGAGCATATTATTGAATCATTCTGGTCAAATCTGACTTTTGATTGGAGAGGTTAATTTACTTACACTCAAAATAATTACTGACAAAAAAGGACTTAATTACTTTCTTTTGGCTGTTTGTTTTCAAAATGTCTTCTACTTTTCTCCCCCCGCTGACTCCATTTTTCCATTTTTTTCTCCCCCCACTGACTTCTTTTGTGCTTCGTTGATTTTTGTAGTGACATGTTTCGATTCCCTTCTCTTCTGTTTATATTGGGTTAGGTCTTTTTTAGTGGATACCATGGGAATTATAATTAAGATGGTAAAGTTACAACAATCTACCTTGAATAGATACCCAATTACCTTCCATAACATACAAAAACTCTAGTCCTCTTCTCCTTGGGTTGGCCGCCTGCCCAGTCAGCTACACCTCTGCACACCCCACCTCTCCACTCTTGGGTCCTCAGCCTTGCATCCAGGGGGTGTCCCCAACCCCCCACCCAGAGGGGTGCTGGGCAGGACTCAGCCCCAGGTCTGTCCCCACCAGGGGTGTGACAGCAGCTGTTCCATGCACACACACCCCAGCCGTCCCCCCGGTACTCCTGCCTGGGGAAGAGGCTGTCAGCCAGGCTGCCCTGGTGGGCATTTTGTGTTCAGAAATAAATAGTCTGTCCTGGGGAGGGAGATTCTGGTCCTACGCAACTCCCTCCCTCTCCGTTCCATTGTCGCTTTTACAAGTTGCTTCTTCACATATTACGTGACAAAGAACTTAGATTTATACTTATTTTTATGCGTTTGGCTTTTTTAAAATTAATTTTTTTTAATTCAAGTTAGTGAACATATAGTGTAGTATTGGTTACAGGTATAGAATCTAGCGATTCATCACTTACATATAACGCCCAGTGCTCATCACAGGTGCCCTCCTTAATGCCCACTGTCTTTTTAGCCCATCCTCCCCCCCCCCCAGCAACCGTCAGTTTGTTCTCTATGTTCAAGAGTCCCCTATCATTTGCCTCCCTCTCTGTTTTTGTCTTATTTTTATGCATTTGTCCCTTAAATCATGTAGAAAATAAAAAATTGTGGTTATAAGTTAAAAATACAATAATATTGGCTTTTATATTACCCACGTAGTTATCTTCACTGGAGGTGTTTACTTCATTGTATGCTTCTAGTTACCTTCTAGTGTCTGGTCATTTCAGTGTGGAGGACGGTCTTTATCATTATGTGTGGGCAGTTCTCCTGGTAACAAGCTCTCTCAGCCGTTGTTTATCTGAGGATATCTTAATTGCTCCTTCGTTTTTGAAAGATAGTTTTACTGAATATAGAATTGAGTGACAGTTTCCACCCCACCTCCCCGCTATCATCTGCCCTCCGTGCTTTCTGATGAGAAATCAGCTGATAATCACATTGCAAATCGCTTGTATATGATTCTCTCTGATGGGATTTCAGCACATTGATTATAATATAGCCTAGTGTGGCCCTCTTTTAGTTTATCCTTCTTGGGGCTTATTGATTACCTGGATAATTTCAATACTCCTATCTTCAAGGTCACTGATTTTTTTTTTCTTCCTGCTCAAATTTTCCCTTCAGTTATTTCACTTTTCGGCTGCAGAATTTCTGTGTTTATAACTTCTATCTCTTTATTGATATCACAATTTTCTTCATAAGTAATTTTCCTCAATTCTTTTAATTCTTTGTTCGTGGTCTCCTTTGGCTTTGAGCATATTTAATAAGGCAGCAGGTTTAAGGTCTTTCTCTAAGTAAGTCCTATACTTGTGCTCAGGAACGGTTTCTGTCAGCTTATTATTATTTTTTTCTCTGGGTCATAATTTCCCATTTATTTGTATGCTTTGCGATTTTGTTGTTGTTGTTGAAACTCAGCATTTCAATATTGTAATGTGAGGGGCGCCTGAGTGGCTCAGTCGGTTGAGCATCAGACTTCGGCTCAGGTCATGATCCCACAGTTTGTGGGTTTGAGCCCAGCGTTGGGCTCTGTGCTGACCCTGGAGCCTGCTTCGGATTCTGCCCCCCCCCCTCTCTGCCCCTCCCCCACTCGTGCTGTGTCTCTCTGTCTCTCAAAAATGAATAAATGTTAAAAAAAATTTAAATATTGTGCTGTGATAACTCGGGGAATCAGATTCTCCCACTTCCCGAGACTTAGCTGTTCCTGATTGTTAAAAGGTTATGATCATCTATTTGGTTCGTTAGCTTTCCAGATTCTTTCTAGAAAGACTCTATTGCTTGTCATGTGTGGTCGCTAAAGCTTCTGTTCTTTTATCTTGTGTTCAGCTAGTGCTTTGATAAAAATGTCCTTCAACACAGGATTAGAAACAAACAAGAAGACGTGCACGCCAAATAGCGTGTCTCTTAGACTTTGCAGTGTCTCTGTTCTGGGTCTGTTTGTCACTGTGTCTTAGCCTTCATTTCCTCCTTGCCCTGCGCCTGGAGATCAGCCAGAGGGAAAAGCCTGGGCTTTTCTCATGTCTTTTCAGAGCAGGCATCCTGTGCTAGGCATGCATATAGCTTTCTTAATTCCCTAGAGGAGCCTCACGTTTTTGAGCACCCTCATTTCCTAAAGAAAGTCTCGCCTTAGCTTTTCCTCCTAGGCTTTAGACAGTCTCTTGTATGTCTCAACCATAATTGTTTAGCTAGGCAGCTGCTGGCTTTTTATTCTCCTTACGAGATTTTCAAACAATACCTGATGCTTTTCCGCCCAGAGTGAGTTCCAAGTTGGGCAGGACAAAGAAGAATGCCTTGTCTTAGACTTCAGGTAGTCCTCAAACTGATCAAACTGATTAAAACAGACAAGCACAGTAATTTATCAGTGTGATCTGTTCTACTCCCTTCGAAATAAGAGACCAGGGTCACACCATGGGAATGTAGTCTGTCATCACCAAGACTATTTCTGAGCCAGGGAGGGTGTGGGACAAAGGCAAGTAAAACCTCCACAGAGCTTTCCCACCAGTTTTTTTTTCCATATTTATTAATTTTTGAGAGAGAGAGAGAAACAGAGCATGAGCAGGGGAGGGGCAGAGAGAGAGGGAGACACAGCATCCGAAGCAGGCTCCAGGCTCTGAGCTGTCAGCACAGAGCCCGACGCGGGGCTTGAACCCACGAATTATGAGATCGTGACCTGAGCCGAAAGCGGACACTTAATCAACTGAGCCACCCAGGCACCCCTCCCACCATTTTTAAGTCGCCTTTTTCTTGATTCAGTGTTCACTTGGTTGCGGTAAACCCTTGACTATTTTCCAGGAATCTGACAAAGTTGTTTCTGAAGACATCTGCTTGTTTTTTAATATTTCTGTGGAAGGACAGACATTTGGAGAAAAACTTCTCTACCAGTTCACTTATGTGACTCCTATTATTTTTTTTTATATATATTCTCTTTTTTTCTCATTATAACTCTTCTTTCCTTGCAGACTCCAATTATGTGTATTTGGAAGTAATGAGAGTATGTCAGTTATTGATAGGTGGGTACAAATCTCCAGCTATATTTGTGTATGTATCTATTACTTCCGGTATGCTGTTTGATATTGTACCATATTCTCTGTGGCTCTGTTAAATTTTTGTTTCTTTCTTTATTTATTTATTTATTTTAGAATGTGAGTGCGGGGAGGGGCAGAGGGGGAGAGAGGAAGAATCTGGAGCAGGTTCCAACCTGGGGCTCGATCCCGTGACCCTGGGATCGTGACCTGAGCCAAAATCCGAAGTCAGATGCTGAAGCAACTGAGCTACCCAGGCACCTCTGTTATCTTTTTTTTTTTTTTCAAGAAATCTTTATCGTTTTCCTTCTTTCTTTGTGAAGAAATTGCTATTGACCTGTATCCAGGTTCACTTTTTTCCTCCCGTCGCCCATCTATTATTAAGCAAGAGAGTAAAATTTACAGTTCATGCATTCTGTATTGCTTTCCTAAAGTTTCCTTTGGATTCTTATGTATAGTTTTCATTTCTCTACTAAGCTTCCCTTTTACTCGTTGATACCATGTTTTTCCTTAATTATTTGACTCACATTTTCTTTAATATTTTGGACGTGTTTTTAATGACCTATGGATTGATTGATTGATTGATTTACTGTCTACTAAAATCCAACATCTAGACCACTTTAGGGTTGATTTTTATTAACTGCTTTATTCTTTAAAATTTTTTTTTTCAACGTTTATTTATTTTTGGGACAGAGAGAGACAGAGCATGAACGGGGGAAGGGCAGAGAGAGAGGGGGACACAGAATCAGAAACAGGCTCCAGGCTCTGAGCCATCAGCCCAGAGCCCGACGCGGGGCTCGAACTCACGGACCGCGAGATCGTGACCTGGCTGAAGTCGGACGCTTAACCGACTGCGCCACCCAGGCGCCCTTAACTGCTTTATTCTTGACAACAGGACATGTTTTTGGTCTTAACGTCTGGTGTTGCTTGCACCATAATAACCTTAGTGATTGTTGTGTTGTGTGTACCCTGAGCACACCCTCCATCTTACAAAGAACCAAATAACTGTATAATCCCCATGAGTTTCGGTGGGCTTGGTTTTGCACGTTTTCAAGGCAAGTTTGTAAAAAAAAACCAAACCAAAACCCAAAGTATTCTCAGAACCCCGATAACACAGTAGAACTCAACCTCTAAACTCTTTTCACCTAGAATTTTCTAAGGCCTTGATTTTGAGCCTTGTTATTGTGATCCTTCATGAGACCTTACTCTAGAACAGGGATCAGCAAACACACGGACCTGTTTTTCTCTACTAAGAATATTTTTTTTAATGTTTTTAGAGGGCTTTTTAAAAGAAGGCAAAATGAGAAGAAAAGCAGTAGAAGGAGAATGAAAAAGAGGAGTAAGAGAGCTTATATGGGCCTCCAAACCTAAAATATTTGCTACCCAGACATCTACAGAAAGAAACATTTTGCCAATCCTTTGCTCGAGAACATGGTCCTTCCTCGTAAGGCACAGTCTTTGTGGATGTCTCAGTTGGATGCTATAGTTACCAGCATTAGTGCTAAGCAGAGAGCTCCTCTCTGGTATGGCAGAAATGCCAAGTTCTCCATCACTACGTAACTCAGTAGCAACACCGCTCCAGTCGCGTCGCGGTCGCGATCCGACAGCAGCCACACTGTGTCTTATCATTCGCAGCCCGGCTCTCAGCCAGGGACCTGCAGGGGACGTTCAGGTAGACTCAGAGCCCCCTCTGCATAGCACCCTTGTCTCTGATAACCTGCTGCACAGAGTGCAGTTACCCTGAACTCTGATCTCTGTCTTTTAATTCAGCTGGACTGCTGGATTCTGCTTGGGTTCCAGCCCATACACGTACCTGGAACATAGTGACCAGCAGAGAAGTGATAGTTATGTTAACCAACAACTCATTAAACTCTTAAAACAACATTATGAGTTAGGTTTCATTCTCCCCATTTGGCGGATGGAGCAAATGAGGCTCAAAGAGTTTAAGCCACTTTCCGTAAGTCACAGAAAATGGTTCTTTTCATGAAAACATATGAAATAATATATGTGTGTGAAATATAAAAGGCGATACAGCAGATTAGTACCATTCTATAGACATTCCAAAACAGAAAAATTTTCAGAGTTTGAAACAGTGCATATTAACCTTGGTAGCATTTAAGTATGGACTAATTGCTGTAGTTGTTTGAGTACGCTAAATAAATGCTAAGTATCTATATAAAATCACATACAACCACATTGAATATTTAATAAAATGAAAGTTATGCAACAGTTCATTTTCAAAAAGCAGTCATGCTAATTGAATGACAGGTGAATAACAGAATAAGAAAATATTTTAGCTCTATGAACAATCATTTTGAAAAGACAAAATGTGATACTCAGTAAATGAGAATTGAAATGGTTTGCTACAGGGGCGCCTGGGCGTCTCAGTCTGTTAAGCGTCCGACTTGGGCTCAGGTCATGAGCAGCACCTGGTTCGTGGGTTCAAACCCCACATCAGGCTCTGTGCTCACCGCTCAGAGCCTGGAGCCTGCTTTGGATCCTGTGTCTCCTTCTCTCTCTGCCGCTCCCTGCTCTCGCTCTGTCTGTCTGTCTGTCTCTCTCAAAAATAAATAACGATTAAATTATTTTAATTTTTTTAAAATGTTTATTTATTTTTAAGAGAGACAGAATGCGAGTGGGTTAGGGGCAGAGAGAGAGGGAGACACAGGATCCAAAGAAGGATCCAGGCTCCGAGCGGTCAGCACAGGCCCGACGCGGGGCTGGAACTCACGAGCTGTGAGATCATGACCTGAGCTGAAGTCAGACGGTCAACCGACTGAGCCACCCAGGTGCCCGCGATTAAAATTGTTTTAAAGGTACTACTACTCTTTTGCCAAAGTTCAAGGTTTGGCATTCGGCTTGCTTTCATTATAGTAAGGTCAAATTTATAAATAGCCAGGCTCTTTTTGTGTGTGATTGCATGTGTAGACACATTTGGGATAGGGTGGGAGCAAGGAGGAGTTCAGTCGCGGGGGTAAGAGTATAATGCTGTTGTGATTTAAATTAATTGTATCTTTAAAAAATAATTGGAGTCATTTAAGTAGTACTATATTTTAATTTAATTAAGTTGCTTCGAATCTCTGCTGGACCTAAAAGGACTTGCTTTAAGGTTGAAATAAAAGAAGTGAGAGTTCGGTTTAACAGGGCCTTTAACAACCAAGAAATAAATCTGTCCTCAACACAACTCCCGAATCTCTCAATTAATTAGTTTTTTAAAATTAATTAGTTTTAATCTCTCTGGAATTACGGTGATCAAAATATAATGGTTTGCAAATATATAGTTCACTGAGTATATAGCATATACTCAGAAGGCGAGGAAACCTATAAATGTTGACATGAGATTTATGCTCTACAGATAGACCAGTTACATAGGGGAGGGAGGTAAAGTCGGGTTTATTACTGTTACCTGAGCTTTTAGTCATATTGCTAACTCCAGTGCTATTAATTTAGGTATAATGTCAGAAGGGACCAGAGGTGCCCTGAGATCTTTGACTTCTTGGGAATAAGGTTTATGTTCCAAAGGCCTATTATGTGCGGCCCTGTGGAGACTGTACAAGCTAATAGAGGAACAGTAACTTGAGAAATCTAAGACCGGGTAATCTATGTGCTTGTAAAAGGTTCATTCTCATCAGGAAAAAAAAAAAAAAAGATTAATGTCATTTGTGCAGATTACATTTGTCACAGTCCCATCTACCTGGTCCAGCTCTGCCAACGAAATTTCCACATGACACACACCGAACCGTGGGAAGGGGATTTTCTAGAGGCACCGAAGTTGCAATAGCCCCACACAGTGTGACCCCAAACCGTTTGAGAACCATCAGTGATCAGCAATTAGCTTGCCGATGACGGCAAGCGAATCATTTTTATGGCTTTGGAGATAAATCTCTAGGTTGGCTAACATAAAAATAATGGATTTCCCCAGACCTTCCCTATTCTCAGCCCTGCTTAAGTCAACATTTCTTTGAAAATTTGAAAAGAGCTATGTCTTCTTTCCGCAGAGAAATCTATACATGGACATATATAGCATTTTGTACACAATGTCAAGGCATTCGCATGCTCCATTAAACCCATCATGACACTGAAACACCACATTAAAAAGCCCTGCTTTAGAATTGTCAGTGGGAGGAAAGGGGGAATTGAAAATGAAGACCCCACTGAAAGGGAAGTGTTTTGTTTTATTTTTTTAAATGAGACAAGAAATTTTGCCAAGAGGTGGCAAATCTCTATCATACGTTATTTCTTTCCTCCCACGAAATTCCGCAAAAACAATGTATTTTTTATTCCTCTGGACCCAGGAACCAGGCTATGCTCTTACTATGTAATGATAAATGCCCAGGAGAAAACAAAGGGTGTTGTTGTGTAACGGTCCGTTAGGAGAAGCAGTCCATCATGGCGTCTGAGCATCTCTGCATATTCTCAGTGGGTATTGATCACTCTTTGCCTGGACCATTTCTTGAGGTTGTGTTTGCAAAGAAATGCTGAAGGATGGGGTGTTAGCCCCTTCCCAAGAGCAAGTTTGCTATGCTTTTTGAATCTTCTAAGCTTCGCATTACTCTCCCGTAACACAACCCACTATATGGATACGCATCTATTATGGGCCCTCTGGGTTGCCCCAGTGGGACATGGGCCCATGGGGGTACTACACAAACCAAGATGAAGCTCTCCTGACTCCTTTTGCTGTGACTGATAAAGTCCTTTGTCTCTCACCTAGTCAGCTAGTTAGCTTCCAAGTACGGTAAGTCAGGCTCTGCACGGTTTCTGACCCAAACTATGCCAACACTTGGTGGCCAAAAAGAATAGCCCTTTGTTACAGCTCATGGTTTTTCTGTGTTAGGAATTCCAGCAATGCTTGGCTGACTGATTCATCTGCTCCACATGTATCAACCAGGGTCACTCAGCGGCATTCAGCTGATGGCTGAGAAGGCTTGAAGGAACCAAGAAAAATTCATTCATTTGCCTGATGCCTCGGCAGTGACATCTAGAAGATTGAATTCTCCCGGGACTGTCTCCCGGTAGTCCCAGGGTCCCTGCACATGATTTCTCCAGCACAGTAGTCCCAGACCAGCAGATTTCTTATATGGTGGCTCTGGGTTTCAAGAATAAATGCCCCCAGAGACCTAGGTAGAAGCTGCAGGAAATTTTACGGCCTAACCCCGAAAGTCCCAGAAATTCACTTCTTTCAACTTCTATTAGTCAAACCAGCTCAGTATTCATAGGAGGGGAATTAGGCCCTAAATCTCAGTGGGAGGACTGTTAAAAAATGGGTATTTATTTTTAAACTGCCACAGTAGGTACTCAGTAAGGATTACTTGTGCGTTTTTTTTTTTCCCCCAAACCTCTGAGCCTATCACTTCAGTTTCTAAATAGATTCTGGGTTCACCATTATAATAGGATTTTTGCTATATCCTTTGATGATAGATAGATAGCCAGACTGAAACTGTAAATGCATCTTATTTGTCAACCCTTTAAAAATAAGTTTTCTGCATCTAAAGCTCCTTAGCGTATTTTACTGGGGGCTTGGGGTTGGTCCCACTAATGTCTTCCATAGGCGTCATCTTGTTTTTATCAATTTTAGTCAGATCAAGGCATATTCCATTTACACTGTTAATTGAGAGGAAATTGCCTATTGTTAATGAAATTTACACTTCATTTTGTTTAGAGTTTTAGCTGTCAAATAAAAGAGTTTTATCAAAATCGTCTCGATATTTAGAATTAAGTACGTAAGCATGGTGGGTAAGGCTTGGTAGTTGAAATGGAGTCTAGTTGTTTGGTTGTTTTCTTTTTCTTCTTCTGAAAATTAAATTTTACCGCATTTAAACTATTCAACTTGAAAATAATGCAATAAGTTATTATTTCATGAAGAATGATAGAACTAATGCATTTATTACCTTTGGGTTTATGATTAGGTGATAATGATTGTTTTGAGAGATATTCATTTATTTTCCTGACCTTTGACTGTATCTATACTCAATGGAAATTAATGGCACCATGTAGTGTGAAAGTATCTTAACCTTTTATTTTAAAATGTTTCAAGTTGTAAAGTGTTATTAAATGATTCAAAAATAATATTATTAGTGGTTCAATCAGGAAAGAATGCCAAAAAGCTCAATCTGAAAACATTCCAAGGTCTGAAATATAACAACTGATAAAAACTTAAAAGAACTGAAAGAAACTCAAAAACAGTAAAGCATTAAGAACTTAAAGGAAGAGTGCTTTTGAAATGACAGTGGTCTCAAAACACAAAAGTTAAAATATCAAAAGAAAAATAAGTCTAAAATCCTAGAAAAAAAAGGCAGCAAAAAACACAGAGGCCCAATACTAAGAATGTTCCAAATATTAAAGAAAAAAAAAACCTATTGTAGTACTACAGTACAACAAAATAAATATGAAAAAAAACTCACAAAATTCTAAAATCAGTCTCTTTTTTTTTTTTTAATTTTTTTTTTCAACATTTATTTATTTTTGGGACAGAGAGAGACAGAGCACGAACGGGGGAGGGGCAGAGAGAGAGGGAGACACAGAATCGGAAACAGGCTCCAGGCTCTGAGCCATCAGCCCAGAGCCCGACGCGGGGCCGGACGGGAGATCGTGACCTGGCTGAAGTCGGACGCTTAACCGACTGCGCCGCCCAGGCGCCCCTAAAATCAGTCTCTTTATACTGGTGGGTTCAACCATTTACACTCGAGGCATGCTGTCTGCAGAATACCCAGTTATTTACGCACATTTCGTGGTGCCCTAAATACCATTATGCCCATTTCTTTCTGTGTTCAGCAAGGTTTATCAGAATGCAAGTCAATGTAGTTATAGGAAAAATCTAAATTCCTCTTTATGACAAAGAAGTCTTTGGTCATTTCATTCACTAGTTAAAAAAAAAAAAAAACAACAAACTAGTGTGCTTTCTGCCTGAAATGTTCCCAACACTGTTTTGCTAAGTTCCAGTCATCCTTCAGACCTCAGCAAAGAATCGCTTCCCCAAAGAGGAATTCCCTACTGGCAATCGATTGGAATTAGGTCCCTTCTATCATTCTTTTTCATGGCACTGGCTATCTCTCAGCACAATTTGTCACCAAATATACGTTCATTTTTTATTGTTCTTCCCCCCTACCTCTAGATATCAATAAACTCTTAGAAAGCAGGGACTTTGTCTTGTTCCCCACCATATACTCCAGCTTCTTGAACAATCCCTACCTAGGATATGATAGGTAGCCACTCAGTAAATGTTTGTTGAAGAAATGAAGACATGAATGGTTTCACGCTAATCTTAATGCACCAGCATTTCAAAGTAACTGCAGTTGGCAACCGATATTGTTGGCCTGGAAACTTTTTAATCAATACTGCTAGCTTGGAAAATGTTGAAGGATCAAACCATGACCAAGATAGATTGAGCTAGAGGGTGCCGGGGCATCCTCTGATTCTGTTAGTAGATTGAGTCAGAGTGTAGCATCTTCTGTGTTCTAATTAGACACGACTGAAGGGGAGCGAGTCCCAAATTAACTATTTCACTTATTCAAGCCAAGAAATATTTATTGTCTCTATGTACCAAGCACTGGAGATACGTTTCAGTTAAGATAGGCCAGGATTAGCCCAAACAAGGCCTGGTCTTATTGAAGGGGATGTATGCCTGAAAAGAAAAGAGAACTGACTTGTCAGGCAGCTTCAATGGCTACGACCATTCACCCTTCCGCTCAACAAGTATTTGGCTCACTTTCAGGCTTGCAGGCAGATATACTCCCTCTCTCTCTGAGGAAGACAAACCAAAACGCTGGATTTTTTTTTTTTTTTTTCCAGGGACGTAAGCACAAAGCCTAGGATCTCTGAATAACTGCCTACCTCAGAGCCTGAGAATGGTTGGGAAAATTCTAGAGTCAAGTTATCGGCTCCTCACACATTCAGCACACTCTGGTGGGGCAAGGACAGGATAGTCTCAATTAGCACCACCGTTGGAAAGGGGAAGAATGGCAGACGTATAAAAAGCAGTGAAGGTTTTTAGCAATTCTGAAATCCCAACGGTCAGTCGTTCCCTGTTGATAGCAAATCTCTGAATTAGGGGATGATTTAAACCTGGAGGGGCGCCTAGATGGCTCAGTCAGAAGAGCATGCGACCCTTGATCTCAGGGTTGTGAGTTCGAGCCCCATGTCGGGTGTAGAAATTCCTTAAAAATAAAATCTCCAAAGCAACAAACTAGAAAGAGGGAAGAGTTTCCTCAGAGCTCCAGATCTTCATTCTCCCAGCTGGGATGGTCTCCCATTTCCATCATCCTCTTTGACTCCAAGGAAACCGGGCATTACGCAATATGTCTGACTTCAGGCCTAGCAGCTTTTCCAGCTTACGTCTTACCCTTGGAAAGGTACAAGGGTTGCTTTAAATCTTAGGTAGACGTTTATATTCCAGAGCCATGGTTTTCTTGGCAGGTACAAGTCTGAAAACATAGTAGATCTTAAACCATTTTATTGCAACCAACAACATGTTCTAAGAACCCACAGTTATTTTTCAAGATGTAATCTACAAAACAGATCTATTTGTTTGCCCTCTTTCCCCTTCCCTCTCTGTCTTCTCATAACGACTGGAACCTTGAACCTATATCCCTTGGCTCGTTTCATAAAACGGAAAAGACTTACTGGGAATCCACACTCAAAGTCAGCTTGCCTTAATGCAATTTACTTAAGAGAAAGCATCTACTAAGTGTTACTCCTCAACAGTTTTCTCAGTCTTACCTTTTTTTTTTTTCAGTTGAAGGATTTTTAAATTGAGAAGTAACTGTCTTTATTTCTTCAACCGTGAAAAGGATCTGAAATTCTGAACTCTGTCTCCTTGCATCAGTTTTCAAATTGGCCAAATTGTCCTAAGCCAAACTCTTTCTTGTAACTCCTTCAATTTTCCAACATCCTTCTCTAGAAGTACAAGTGAATTAGGTGCATGATCTGTTTCCCCAGTTATCACAGGATAAGAGCACTGCTCTCATAATCTAGGTCACAATCTTTGTAGCTTCTAATAGTGATTTCCCCTTTCAGCCACGGAACCAATGTCAGATAGTTTATGTGTTTGCAACAGCCTCCTTCTATCCAATGTCTTGGTATTTTTTTTTTTTTTAGCTCTAGTGAAGTATATTTAACCCTTGAACAATACAGGGGTTAGGGGAGCCATCGCCCAGAAAGTCAAAAAATCTCCATATAACTTTTGACTCCCCCAAATCTTATAGCCTACTATTGACCAGAAGCTATACTGATAGCATAAGTGGTTGATTAACACATGTTCTGTATATATATTTTATACTGTATTCTTACCAAGTAAAGCAGAGGAAAGAAAATGTTATCAAGAAAATCATAAGGAAGAAAAAATACGTCTGCAGTATTGTACTATAAAAGAACTACGTATAAGTGGACCCGTGCAGTTCAACCTTGTGTTGATCAACCGTGTAATTGAAAAATAAACATTAGGGGTGCCTGGGTGGCTCAGTCGGTTAAGCGGCCGACTTCGGCTCAGGTCATGATCTCGCGGTCCGTGAGTTCGAGGCCCGCGTCAGGCTCTGTGCTGACAGCTCAGAGCCTGGAGCCTGTTTCCGATTCTGTGTCTCCCTCTCTCTGACCCTCCCCCATTCATGCTCTGTCTCTCTCTGTCTCAAAAATAAACAAATGTTAAAAAAAATTTAAAAGAAAAATAAACATTATATATATTTAGGGCATACAACTTAATGTTTTGATACATATTTGCATGGTGAATTGATCACCACAATTCAGCAAACTAACATATCTATCACTTCCACATAGTTACCTTTTTTTCTTTTTTTCCTCTTTTTGTGGAAAGAGTACTTAAGATAAAACCCCTGAGAAAATGTCAACTGTAGTATATAATACGGTAGTATTAACTGTGGTCACCGTGTTGTACATTACATCTTCAGGACTTATGCATTCTGTACAATTGAAACTCAGTACCCCTTTGACCATTTCCCTCTTTCACCCTACCCCCTAGCCCCTGGCAACCAACATTCTTCTCTTCGATTCTATGACTTTGGCTATTTTAGATTTTACGTATAAGTGAGATCATACAATATTTGTCTTTATGTGTCTGGTTTATTTCACTTAGCCTAACTTTATCCGTGTTGTCGCACATGGTAGGATTTCCTTCGTTTTTCTGTGTATCCAGTTTCTGTATCAGCCGGGATACGCTGGGTTATGCTGAAGTAAGGCCACCAAAATTTGATCAGCTTAACACAACCCAAGTGTATTCCTTGCTCATTCAAAGTCCTTCAGGTCCGGGTGAGTTCCTAAGGGGAGCCGTGTTCCATACGGTGGCATAGCATGCCAGATTGCTTTAATCTTGTGACCTCTTATCAACACATGCTTCCATAATTCCTAGAATCTGGAAAGGAAGAGCATGGAGAATTGCATACCGACTCTTAAATGCTTCTTTCCAGAAATGACACTTGCAATGACAGTTCATTGGCCAAAACAAACCACATCTGGATATCTAACTCTGAGGAGGGCTTGAAAGTAGAGAAGAAACCGAAAATCTTCCCGAACACTAATATCATCTATTACACAAGACAGGCCTAATGACATGATGAGACACCAGCTAAAAGCTATATAGGAAAGCCCATGTTCTGACAGGCTTATGTAATGCAAAGATTACTTGGTGACTTCAATGTTCCTTTCCCTCACTAGCTCAGAGCTTATGGTGTAGTAGAGTTATAGAAGGAGGATAGTTGTTTCTGGAATATGGGGGAGGTAAAGGAATTAGATTACACTGAAATAAAGGAACGGGTGTGTGTGTGTGTGTGTGTGTGTACCTAGTACTGTGAATAAAACAGCTGAAATATATCTGTCCTCATAAAGCTTACATTCCAGTGCAGACTATATGTTCAGATCTGTGGACCCACCAAGACAAGATTTTGGTGTGTGTGTGTGTGTGTGTGTGTGTGTGTGTTTTAATAGAAAGTAGTTTCTAGGGAAAACAAAGAGGCAGCTTTGGAAGCCAGGCAGAAACGATTCTTCTTTTTCCATGATCAGGAAAGTTCTTGTGTGTCCTGGGAGTAGTAAGGGGATTAGAGACGACTGCTGTAGAGTGAGATTTGCATTTTCTATCACAGTAAAGAGGTATTTGTCTCTTACGTTGCTATGAATGTGCCTGAAAAAGTAGAGAAGCAGTAAAGGACTGAGAGGTCCTGAGTATTACTGACAGGTAATGAAGAACTTAAAGGGAAGAGGTGAGGAAAGAGAAGTATAGCAATAATATTGTCACCCCTTCTCCAAATGGCTCATCTTTATTGAAAAAGTCAATCTCATTCATGCCTTGTCTTTGAACTTCCTGTATCCTCTAGCTGGAATGACACCCCTTTCCCATCCCCTAGTGAACTCCTAGTGAAGGAATTCAGGATTGCCAACCAAAATATGCTGACTTCCTCTTTTTTTTTAGTTTATTTATTTATTGAGAGAGAGAGAGAGAGAATGTGTGCACATGTGCACTCATGTGCAGGGGAGGGGTGGAGAGAGAGAGGGAGAGAGAGAGAATCCCAAGCAGGCTCTGCACTGTCAGCACAGAGCCCAACATGGGGCTTGATCTCACGAACCTCGAGACCACACCTGAGCCGAAATCAAGAGTCAGACACTTAAATGACTGAGCCACTCAGGCACCCCCTCCTTTATTTTTTTCTTTTATTTTAAAATCAAGCCATACAATTTCCCACGAGAAAGGTGCCCTCCCTGTACCAGGAAGAGAAGAGCATCCTTATTACCAGAGACTGAGAATCAACTCTGAAATGGATCTGTACAAACAAACTTCCTAAAATAACCCTTATCTTCCGCTTATTCCCCCCCCCCACCACCACCATTAATCTCCTTGTCAATTACACATAATTTACCATTCCTAGCCTACACCATTTTTAGACTCACCATACACTTACCATTTTTTTCCACAAATTCATCGTTTCTTTGTGTAAAGATATGTAAGTCTGCTCTGGTCCCTTTTTTGGGACTTTATATTCTTGTGCAGACTCCCACGTACATGTAAAACTCTAATGAAACCTGTATGCTTTTTTTCCCTGTTAAACTGTCTTATATTGGTTTAATTCTTAGACTCAGCTACCGACCCTGAAAGGGTAAAAGAAAAATTTCTCCTCCCCTACACTAGCTCATTTGTGTATCCATTCTAATAAAATTTTATATGTAAATTGCCTAGTAGAGTGCTTCACATATACTAGATTTTCAATAAATATCAGTTCCTTTCAACAATGTATGAAGCAGGGGCACCTGGGTGGCTCAGTTGATTAAGTGTCCGACTCTTGATTTCGGCTCAGGTCATGTTCTCACCGTCATGGGATTGAGCCCCATGTCGGGCTCCATGCTGAGCATGGAGACTGCTTAAGATTCTCTCTTCTTCCCTTTGCCCCTCTCCCTTCCTCTCTCTCTCTCTCTCTCTCTCTCTCTCCTCTCTCAAATAAAATTAAAAATAACGAATACATGAAGAGGGTAGACTCTGGACATTAATTCTCTCCCCGAGGACAATTAGACCCACGAGATAATTGGATCTGTCTTGTGGAATTTAAAATTCATTACTCTAAAAATAAATAAATAAAATAATAAAATCCATTACTCTTCATGGTTCAACCTATCAGCCCAGGGCTAAAAAGTTAGAGAAATGAGATACTGTGTTTGAATTCCTCAGAAAGGTCCTACTATGTTCCAAATACCCAAATATTATTATGAACTTATTTCCATGTTTTTATGGACTGAATGTTTGTATCCACCCAAAATTCATACACTGAAGCCCAAAACTCCTGGTGTAATAGTATTTGGAGATGGCTTTTGGGCAGTAATTAGGTTTAGATGAAGTCATGAGACTGGTAGCCTCATGATGGGGTTAGTATCCTTACAAGAAAAAGAAAGAAACATGAACGCGGTCTCTCTTTCTCTCTCTCTCTCTCCTTCCCTCCCCCTCCACCCTTTTCTCTCCCTCTGTCCCTCCTCTGTGAGCCCAAAAATGAGGTCATGTGGGCACACAGTGACGTGGCAGGAGTCTGCAAGCCAGGAAGGGGGCCCTTACCTACCACCAAATCTGGCACCTTGATCTTACACTTCCCAGCCTCTAGAACTGGGAGAAATAAATGTCTGTCATTTAACGCACTCTGCGGTAGTTTGTTAAAGCAGTCCAAGCTGACTAAGACACGTGTACACAAGGATATTTCTGGAAGAGTGTTTCTTCAGCCTTCTCACCCTTCATAAAACTTATAATTGTCAATTGTTTCTCATCAAGGCTATGCAAATGTGCTTAGGGCAAATTGCTAGATTAAGAATCAACTAATGATAGATTTAAAGCACCCATCTCAGTGCCTAGTATGTAAAAAATGATCAATAAATATGAATTCCCTCCCCCTGTCTACACAGGAATTTGCATGCAAAAAAGAACCTCCGCTTATAGAACTTATTAGAATTCTATGCCAATACAAAATGGAAGTTGAGCTTCGATTTGTTTTCTTTTTTAATTTTTTTTAAATGATTTTATATATTTTTGAGAGAGAGAGAGAGTGCAAGCAGGGAGGGGCAGAGGGAGAGGGAGACGCTTAATCCGAAGCAGTCTCCGGGCTCTGAGCTGTCAGCACAGAGCCCGACGCAGGGCCCAGTCTCACGAACTGTGAGATCGTGACCTGAGCCGAAGTCCGACACTTAACTGACTGAGCCACCCAGGCGCCCCACATTCTTTTTCTTTTTTGAAATCACGCCATCTTGATGGTACACATCAGTTTCTCAAAAGGCAGGATGCGTACCAGAGGAATATGGGCACTGGACAAGTTCAGCTTTGAGCCTGATGACGTTAAAACATGGCTCTAGTACAGCATAGGGAACATAGCTGATGATATTGCGATAGAGATGCGCTAGGACAGATGGTGGCTACATCTGTGGTGAATGGAGCATAAGGTATAAACTTGTCAAATCACTATGACAGGATTGTGTATCAATTATACTTAAAAAAAACAAACAAAACAACAACAACCATGGCATAAAGACCATCAAGGGACAGGGAAGGAAGTTGGCTACCTTCCCCAGTGCCAATCAGGATCATGCTCTGCTGAGCCAAAATATAAGAAAAGCAATAAAAAGTAGAGACAAGACAGAACCATTCAAAGAACAGATAACACGTTCACAACAGAGCCACTATGTAGCTAATACTGGAATGGTGTATAAGACATTAAAGCAGAAATTGCCCCAATAAAAGTCCCTCATAGAAACATCTGGATAAATCTGAGCCAGTTTAAGGAAAAGATGAGCAGCCGTGACGACTCAGAACCAAGCAGACAGTGTGAAGGGAGTCAGTAGGGTAACAAAGAGGGGCATAATGGGGCAGAAAATAGATGACTGTTCCCACAGACAAACAGCGGATATGATGTGTAGAAAAGTGGGAAGCACATTTGCTAAGTCTGTGTCTGTTTCCTGCCCTCCCTCCCTCTCTCCCACTCTGTCTGTCTGTCTCTCACAACACACACACGACCTTTGAAACGATCCTGAATATCTTCTAAGTGCTATGAATACTGATAATCAAGTCAGATTATCTGGAGAAATATATGAAGTCACTAGATGCAATGAGACCAGAATTTCCATATTCCGCATGCTCATACTTGCTAAGCACGGCAAGACTAATGATGGTAGAGAACGATTTGGAAATGAAAACATTAAGAGAGGGGAAGTAAGACTGTTCATAGTCTCAGTCACCCGTCCATGAGTGATCTAGACCTTTAACTCAAGACAAAAGGGTCCTGGCAAGCTTCAGTTGAGCAAGTGTAAAGGTGAAAAAAGGGGAGAAAAGAAGCTGATCGGACTTCAGTGAGGAGTGCTGGGTCGACAACAGGGCAGGAAGTATAGAAAAAAAGGGCAAGCAAATAATTTTGCTACATAAATAGCAAAGATGTTCAATAATTCAAAAAGAAAGAAAATACAACTCAGACCAGAAAGAGGATGTGGGAGGCAGAAGTGGTCAGGGTGACGTGATATGAGAAGGACTTGATCCATTTGTTGCTGGTGTTAGAGAGGAAAGGACCATGGCCCATGTCATGTGGGTGGCCTCTAGAAACCCCAAAGAGCAAGGAAATAGATTCATTATGTAGATTGTGTAGCATAGGTACCTTAGTCCATATGCAAAACGTCTAGCAGCTCCAAAACCAAGCATATCTGAAGTCTGTCTTCTACTCCGGTTAATATCCCTACAGCAACATCAAGTCTAGGGATGTGTATTTATCAAAATTGCTGAGCAGAATACGTGGAGGGATGTTGTCACAGGGGTTTACATACGGTCCAGGAGGTTGGAAGTGGTGACCCCTAAAGCCTATTTAGTTTTTGATCAGCAGTAAGCATCTGGCGTTCAGTGCAGAAGTTGCAAAATGGAAGATCATAACATTGGGGAACCAGCAGTGAATTGTAGTTTGCATCTAGCTCTCCTATAGAAATAAACTCTGTGGGTCTTCTTTATACTTTATAAGGCACTGGTTGTTGAAAATCAAATGTGACACCTACAATGTTAAGAATTTGGGAGTGGCTAGGTGGTGCAGTCGTTTGAGCATCTGGCTCAGTTTTGGCTCGGGTTTCATGGTTTGTGAGTTCAAGCCCCACATCGGGCTCTGTGCTGATGGTGCAGAGACTGCTTAGAATTCTCTCTCTCTACCCCTTCCCCACTCATGCTGTCTCTCGAAATAAATAAATTTTTGAAACTTAAAAAAAAAAAGAATTTTTATGTTTCCTTCATTGTTACATCCTCAGAACCTGGAAGGGTGCCTGGTACACAGTCAGAACTCAATAAGTGGACCCGGAATAGGTGAATGAATGGCTACTGAACAATGGAGAATTCATAGGTTTTACAGAGGGTAATCCACATAACTTTTGACCAGCTCCTCTGTTAAATCACTGTAACGAAATCTTTTTTAAATGAATGTATTGGTCTATAGATAAGGAAATCTCAGAAGACATCATATAACTAAACAAAGCAAGGCGTTTGATATACTTAATTTTTTCTGTATTTTTCTGTAGACAAATGTGAGCTGAATGCAAAGACATTTCAGGTAGACTAATTACTAGATCAACAACTATAACTAAAGCTACCATGTTTTGAATCTGGAAAGGAGTCTCTAGTGATGAGTCACAGGGATCTGTCCTTGACATTGACATGTATTTTTATCAGTGACTTATTTGGATGAAGACATAGGGAGAACTAGCTCATAGAATATGCAGATAATACGTAACTGGGAGTACGAGAATATGTTGAGGAGCAGAGTCAGGGTCCTCAACTGTCTCGCTAGCTAGAATAATGCACTGAATCAGTCATTGTGATATAAAAAAGGATAAGGTCGGGGGTGGCAACAGTACATTCAAAATGCATCAAAAGATTGAGGTGGCTACCAAAAACGTAATGAGATTTTAGGTTATAATAATAGTCACCTAGTATCCAGAATTCTGGATGGTTCCGTGATCACCTAGAATACTGTATCTGTTCCAGAAACCACATTTTTTTTTTTTTTTTTTTTTTTTTTTTTTTGAGAAAACCAAGAGCACACGAGTGGAGGAGGGACAGAGAGACAGGTGGAGAAAGAGAATCCCAAGCAGGTTCTGCACTGCATGGTCATCGCAGAGCCTGATGCGGGGCTGGAACCCACAAACCAGGAGATTGTGACCTGAGCTGAAACCAAGAGTTGGCCAGTTAACCAACTGAGCCACTCAAGTGCCCCCAGAAACCACATTCTAAAAGGAAATAAACTGCATTGCATTGAGAGGAAAGTAAATCGAATGACAAAGCTGATTTTCCATATCAGTTGGTAAGACCAGGCTGAAGATATTTACTCTTGTTATGAGAAATACTGGCATAAGGCAAAGACAGGGGATTGCATGATACTCATCCTCTAAGATTTTAAAGAAAGGTGGCATAGGGGCGCCTGGGTGGCGCAGTCGGTTAAGCGTCCGACTTCAGCCAGGTCACGATCTCGCGGTCCGTGAGTTCGAGCCCCGCGTCGGGCTCTGGGCTGATGGCTCAGAGCCTGGAGGCTGTTTCCGATTCTGTGTCTCCCTCTCTCTCTGCCCCCCCCCCCCTACAGCCCTTGTCCACCCCGTCCCAAAAAAAAAAAAAATTTTTTGAAAAAAAAAAAAAAAAAAAGAAAGGTAGCATAGTATATAGTAGGAAAGTAGGTCGTAGAAACACTGCTGAAGTTTAAACCCCGACTCTGCCATTACACACATCTGTGACCTTGAGTGAATTACTTAACTTCTCATTTTCCTCTTCTGCAAAATTTGGATAGTAACAGCACCTATACTTTAGGTGTATTATGAGGATAGACTGAATTAATATCTGTAAAGCCCTCAAAAAAACAAAAAAGACGGATAGAGATCAACTGTGATGTGTTTGCAAAACAAATAAACCACCCAGAGGTTTTGTCAGGATTAAATGCCTTGGCATATATAAAGTACTTATTGGGTCCGGTGGCTAGTAAATACTTAAAACATGATAGCTGGTATTATTTTTTTTTCAAGGACTGTAATGTGAAAGTGGAATTAGACTTGACCGCCAAACAAGTGTTCTAGGAAAATAGAAAGATATAGTTGTAATTGCATTTCCACAGACAAAAGAACTCGTTAATAGTAAGAGCTCTCTAGTATGTGAGAGAAGGTATAAAACCTGTGCTCTTGATCCACATAGATGTTGAGTTCAAGTCACAACTCTTTCCTTTGCAAGTTGCTGTTTTGAGTTTTGATTTCCTCACCTGTAAAAGGGGCAAACCTTGAAGGTAATTGTAATGCCCGAAGTTCTGAAACCTCCCACAAAAGTCCACCAGAGTCGTAAGTCAAAGCCAAGCGGCAAGGGTCCTTTATTGCAGGTTCGAACCTGGTCCTCTGCGCACTCGTCGCCGGTGACGCAAGAGGCCTCGATCAGGGTTGGTACAGCGTTTTTATAGACAGAGACAAATAGCACAGGGGAGGTTTCAAATTATGAGGGGCCTGATTAGTTGATTTTAAAGTAAGGACATTTGTTGTTCTCTGATTGGGCGTCCTTTGTCTGTCCTTTGGCGGGAAGGCTTTGTCCGTTACTTGTGGCGGGAGGAAAAAGGGGGAAGGGGGAAGGGGGTAGGGTAGGTGAGGAATGTGCTAAGCAAGCAGGTTTACAGAAGCGAGAAATGCCGGTTAGTTTATGTACAATCACTCATTCCATTACCTATCAGACTACATTTAGGAAGGTTTACAACCCATTCTACTACACAGCGGGTTACATTCAGGAAAGGCCTCACAATGCTCGTAGCAAACAGCAAGCAAAACAGACTTCTCAGCAATTGTATTTCTTATCAAAGATCCATAATAAGCAGAAAAAAGAACCTAGCTTTAAACTAAGGCAGGGCTGTCATTTGGATTGTTCCTTTCAGTAATGATGACGATCAAATGAGAAAATGTTAAGGGCGTCCATGTCTGTTTCAGTCCTTGCTACATCCCTGGGACCCAGCACAATGTCTAGAATTTAGTAGGCACTCAATAAATATTTCTTGAGTGGATTTGTTGAATAAAATGCAATAGTGTCAATTACCTTCCCGATCCCCTGCCAAAAGTTAAATTATGTCTACCCCAGAGAAGTGCTGAAACATACCCAAGAGGCATGGGAGAGAATGTTTGTAGCACTGCTTATTATAGTGAAACGGGTAAAACACAGGAGAACCATGTTTCATGTTACGGATCACTATGCAGCGGCTAAAAAGAATGAAGCACGTCCAAATGACATGGAGAGTTTCCCAAGCCATAATTATTTAGTGCAAGTCACGAAGAAAAAAAAGCATCTATGTCCACTTAAATATGATGATAAGCTTAGTAAAAGACCAAGAAGAAAGTTCCAGTAGTAGTTACCTTTGTAACGGCCCCTCCATACCTTTGCGATGGAGGATGGGGCCTGGATGAAGAGGTGTTAGCCCTATCTTTGAAATTCTGATAATTTTTTGAAAGCTCTGTCTTCAAGGTAGTTGCTCCTAGTAATTGGGCAAGATCATGCAAAAGCCAGGGAAATACTTGATAGGGATATTATGGAGAGGAATCGGCATTAAATGATTTTATATTTCTTCCTTGCCTTGTGAGTTTCTGATTCCACAGTTCAAATTCAATGGTAAGTACAACCTATGCAGATGAACGTTCATTTCTCAGATGGTGTCTTTGTAAGTGGAGGGGAGGTCATGAACTCATCTCCTTTCTTCTCTTCAATAGCCCTTTCTTCCAGGGCCATCTGAGAAGACTTACCCAGTAAAAACAGACAGTTCAGAAACTAACACCTTTAAAGTTCTCAGAGAATTTGAATAGATTGAAATTGCCTGAGGGAACGTGTTTTCTGAATGGTTTCTGATCAGCCATTCAAAGAAAAGAGAAGGAATCCTTCAAATGACTATTATATGCAAAGGACCTGGAAGTCACCTTTGGGAACTGACAGGAGGGCCAGGTGTCCCATGGCCCCTGCTGGATCTCAGGAGTTTTTGTTTTGTTTTGTTTTGTTTTGTTTTTTGTTGTTGTTTTTTTCCAACTAGCTAAAGAATGTGAACAAAGCGCAAAATGTATCCATACAGAGGCAATATTTTTCATCGCCCTGCTTTATTGCATTTAATAACTTCTTACCATGTAAAACAAGGAAACAAACAAAATCAGGGTTATTTCAGAGTTCGTAGGATACTTGCCTCCCTACGAAGAGAAAGGTCTACGAGCATTGAGAACCTGCTGGTTTGTTTGCCGCACTGCTTCAGTCACTTTTGCAGCCTCTCCTTTTCCAAAAGCCAAATGTTAGGGTAGGAAGGCTGTCCTGGAGTTGTGTTTATGCTATACAACAGTTTCTAGTTCTCAGATTCTAAGCCCCCTCCCCGGTCATTAAGCAGATTCCAAGGGCTGAGAAAATCAAGAAGTAAAAGACCTGAACAAAGGAAGCAAGCCTGACCACCAAGCCGAAAAGAGGTGGGGGGTGAGAGCAGTCTGCGGCATCTCAGGTATTTTCGGTCGTGCCCAATGCCCTTAGGAATCCGAATCGAATTAGGAAACTGTCTATAAAAAATGTGAAGTCAGAATTGAGAAAACAATTATTTTAATGTTTATTAAGTTTTGAGAGTCAGAGTGTGAGCGGGGGAGGGGGCAGAGAGAGAGGGAGACACAGAGTCCAAAGCAGGCGTCAGGCTCTGAGCACAGAGTGTAGAAAATGAATTTAAAATTTTGTATGTCTTGTCTATTGTTCGATGTGAGCACCGTTAAATTTTTCTAGACTTAGTTTGCTATACCCTAAGATTATGAAAATACTAACCGGCATTTCTCGCTTCTGTAAACCTGCTTGCTTAACACATCCCTCCCCTTCCCCCTTCCCCCTTCCCCTTTTTCCTCCCGCCACAAGTAACAGACAAAGTCTTCCCGCCAAAGGACAGACAAAGGACGCCCAATCAGAGAACAACAAATGTCCTTACTTTAAAATCAACTAATCAGGCCCCCCATAATCTGAAACCTCCCCTATGCTATTTGTCTCTGTCTATAAAAACCCTGTACCAACCCTGATCGGGGCCTCTTAGCGTCACTGGCAACGAGTGCGCGGAGGTCCAGGTTCAAACCTGCAATAAACGACCCTTGCCGCTTGGCTTTGACTTACGACTCTGGTGGTCTCTTGTGGGGGGTTTCACGACCTCGGGCGTTACAAGAGCCTAACGTGGGACTCGAACCCTTGAACTGGGACATCACGCCCGTGAGCCGGAGTCGGAGGCTTCATCGACTGAGCCACCCAGGAGCCCCCAGGCCTGAAAATTGTTTAAACAGGGGTGATGTATGGGGCATGATTTTAGGCTGTACTCAACCAGACTTGGATGTCTGAATTGGATCACACACGGGGAAAATATAACATACAAGGGGAAGTAAAATTTGTTTTGTACTTAAAGTTTTACAGGACATGAAACTGATTAGCTCTTTCTTTATGGAAAGTAGAAAATGAGAAAATCAAGGTAATGATCATTAGTGAAATGTGATACACAGGGTATTCTGTCACCAGCCAAACTACAGGTGATTAATCATTAAGGCAATCACTTCTTCACTATTTTTAGGAATCTCAGATCTTTCCATTATAAATGCACAATAACGAAAGCATCTCTTTAGATGTAGCTGAATGTTAAATGGGTTATGAGCCAAAGGAAATAAAATCAGCTGACGTTTTAAGTTAACTGTCATTTCCACATAAAAAAACGTATTGGCTATTAGATATGGAATATGGCAAATGAGAGAGAGCTGTGCAAATCTGTATGTAAATGACTTGTGTGTGCTCAAAATTTAAACTCACGAAGTTTTTGTTTTTAAAAGGGAAGCTCTAAGGGGCACCTGGGTGGCTCAGTGGGCTAAGTGATTTCAGCTCAGGTCACAATCTCACAGCTCATGAGTTCAAGCCCTGCATCAGGCTCCTTGCCGACGGCTCAGAGCCTGGAGCCTGCTTGGTGTTCTGTGTCTCCCTCTCCCACTCTGTCTCTCTCTCCCTCAAAAATAAACGCTAAAAAAATTTTAAAATAAATAAATAAATGGGAAGATTTACTTAAAGTAGAGAAACGAAATACGTGGGAATCATCAGGGACTCCAAACCAAGAAGGAAAAAAAATTTGTTATTGCTAGCCATCAGGGACAACGTTAGACAAAGAATTTTGATGTTGCCTAGACGTTAAACATTAAAACTTTTAATTCTTGAAATAGTTTCATAAAACCTTTGAAAATATTACTGATAAAATGTAGGTGTTTCGCTAGTTCCACACATATGCTTTAAACATAAGTGGTAATCGAGGGCTCATAATTTCTATATGTGACTATCCAGGCAAAAGGTAAAAAAAAAAATCATACATTATTAGGTATTTCTCTTTTGTTTCTTTCATGGTTTTGTTATAGTGGGGGGGGCGGAATATGGGGACCATATTGTCCCCCCACCTTTGGCTTTGAAACAAATAATTGGTTTTCCAGAATTGTATTCTACCTCTTTTGCTGTCCAGACGAAGAGAGCAAACATGGTTTCCTTTAGAACAGAAATCTCTCAGTGAGTTTTCTCTATTGAACCTATTTGGATGTTTTGCTTTATTATTTGGTAACTAGTGTCAGGGGTGGGAATAATGACAAACATCTTAAATGTCAAAAGAGCTTTGGTTACTCAGTTCAGTATTTCAGCAATTTCATTAGCGAAGGTGGTTAGCTTTTACGGTTGTTTTTTTTGTTTTTGTTTTTGTTTTTAAATTTTTAATATTTATTTATTTTTGAGAGAGACAGAGAGGGCACGAGCTGGGGAGGGGCGGAGAGAGAGGGAGACACAGAATCCCAAGCGAGCTCCAGGCTCTGAGCTGTCAGCACAGAGCCCGACGCGGGCCTCAAACTCATGAACCGTGAGATCATGGCCTGAGCTGAAGTGGGAGGCTTAACCGACTGAGCCACCCAGGCGCCCCATATTTTTAAGGAATCATTTTTGAATAGGAGTTTAAAATTGCTTATACTACCAGTCCCGCTGAAACAGTGAATCCATTGAGAAGCTAGACTGGTATTCACCAGGTACTCACCTGGACCGCTGATTTTTTACTGATGATATCTCCCTCTGATTGGTTAGTGCTCATTCTCTATCTCTTGACTATAATGTTGAGGAGTGGATCTCAATTAACTCTGTGTTTAGGAATGTGCCTAATTTCTATAATCAATCAGACAAATTGCCTCACTGGAATCCTGCTGTGAATTAAAAAAAAAACATAGTTATTTTGGCCTTCCTTTCTAACCCCCAGAAATAACTAATGTTATCAGTCTCTTGTGTATCCTCCTTGAAATGGCAATGAGGATAAAAGCATAATGCTTTATTACACAAAGAATGTTACTTTCTTCACTGAATATACATTTGAAGATACTTCCCCGCATACACATATGCAGTAGGATTCTTCTTTTTGAATTGCTGCGAAATACTCTGTTGCATTTCCAGTCTTTAGTTATTACCCCCCAAATCACCAAAATGGCATTCTCTATGTTTTTCCGTGCTCCCTCCGGTCTGGCAGTCATTCTTAGAAGTGGAAATACCACTGGGTAACTTCAAATGTTGACATTCAAATCCAATTTTCAAACTGCCGGTAAGAAAATATTTGAATGTAGTTGTGCTACCATGTGGACATCAGGTAGGTTCTGGAATGTGCCTGATACTGTGAATCACACATGTGTGGGTATATATGCTTTAAAAATGTTTTTGACAACATAACAATTTCCATGTAAGATGAAATTTCCAATTTCAAATGAGAATTCGTTCCTGGTATTCCAATGTTATTTACAGTATTGAATTTCAGTGGAATGATAGTTTTAAATGACTAAATTTAATTCTCAGGATCTGTGAGCCAAAGATAACCTTTGAAAATACTAGTTTATTATTATTATATTATTATTATTATTATTATCTTCCTCCTCCTCCTCCTCCTCCTCATCACCATCATTATATCATACTTTTCTAAGCTGGGAAAAGCCTTTTCATTTATTGCATAGTAGCTTATACAGCCTTTTTTCAAAAGCACATGCAGAAGTCAACTATAAAAATTAACGATTTTACTATACTTTGCATTTTCCCTAGTGATCCATTCAAGTGAAATATGCTTGGGGGCGCCTGGGTGGCTCAATCGGTTAATCATCTGACTTCAGCTCAGGTCATGATCTCACTGTTTGTGAGTTCAAGTCCGGCGTCGGGCTCTGTGGTGGCAGCTTGGAGCCCGGAGCCTGCTTCGGATTCTGTGCCTCCCTCTCTCTCTGTCCCTCCCCTGCTCGCACTCTGTCTCTCTTTCAAAAATAAACATTTAAAAGTTTTTTTTTTTTAAAGTGAAATATGCTTGATGTAGAACTTATAAACTAGTATGAAAGTAAGCATGTCTGTTTTAATCACTATTGTATACTAAGCACTAATTCAACACTTAGAATATATTTGAGTTTAATAAATAACTTGCTCAATTAATACTTCAAATCACATCATGGTAGCATTAATGGAATATCCAAATTCTTGTGTTTTAATTTCATTGTGAGAATATGCTTATTATGTGTTCAAATCACGGACCATTTACACCCACCAGAACATCCACCAGCTCAATTTAAATATGATCAAATTAGTCCAATATGCAGTTGGCAGTACTTTTTAACTGATGGATAATGCAGAGGGAATTTTATCAAATTATTTTTCGATATCCCTTTTCCTGTCCAAATCAAGTGCTTCCTTTACTGTGTAATGTATAATAAATGTGTGCTGAGATACTACTATGAATAAGTTATCAGAAGATGGTTTAAAATGGCTATATTTAATATGAATGGTTATTATTATTTTTTTAATATGAAATTTATTGTCAAATTGGTTTCCATACAACACCCAGGGCTCATCCCAACAGGTGCCCTCCTCAACGCCCATCATCCACTTTCCCCTCTCCCCCACACCCCCATCAACCCTCAGTTTATTCTCAGTTTTTCAGAGTCTCTTATGCTTTGGCTCTCTCCCACTCTAACCTCCTTTTTTTTTTTTCCTTCCCCTCCCCCATGGTCTTTTGTTAAGTTTCTCAGGATCCACATAAGAGTGAAAACATATGGCATCTGTCTTTCTCTGTATGACTTATTTTATTTAGCATAACACTCTCCAGATCCATCCACGTTGCTACAAAAGGCCGTATTTCATTCTTTCTCATTGCCACGTAGTACTCCATTGTGTATATAAACCACAATTTCTTTATCCATTCATCAGTTGATGGACATTTAGGCTCCTTCCATAATTTGGCTATTGTTGAAAGTGCTGCTGTAAACCTTGGGGTACAAGCGCCCCTATGCAATAGCACTCCTGTGTCCCTTGGGTAAATTCCTAGCAGTGCTATTGCTGGGTCATAGGGTGATCTATTTTTAATTTTTTGAGGAACCTCCAAAGGCAAGGGAATTAAAAGCAAAAATGAACTATTGGGACCTCATCAAGATAAAAAGCTTCTGCACGGCAAAGGAAACAATCAACAAAACTAAAAGGCAACTGATGGAGTGGGAAAAAGATATTTGCAAATGACATATCGGACAAAGGGCTAGTATCCAAAATCTATAAAGAACTCACCAAACTCCACACCCGAAAAACAAATAATCCAGTGAAGAAATGGGCAGAAGACATGAATAGACACTTCTCTAAAGAAGACATCCGGATGGCCAACAGGCACATGAAAAGATGCTCAACGTCGCTCCTCATCAGGGAAATACAAATCAAAACCACACTCAGATACCACCTCATGCCTGTCAGAGTGGCTAAAATGAACAAATCGGGAGACTAAAGATGCTGGAGAGGATGTGGAGAAACGGGACCTTCTTGCACTGTTGGTGGGAATGCAAACTGCTGCAGCCGCTCTGGAAAACAGTGTGGAGGTTCCTCAGAAAATTAAAAATGAATGTTTATTATTTTTGAGCATTTTCTCTGTGCCACCCAGTAGGTAATTGATTTAAAACAATGCTGTTTTAGGGGCACCTGGGTGGCTCAGTCGGTTGAGCATCCCACTTCAGCTCAGGTCATGATCTCGTGGTTCATGAGTTCGAGCCCCGCATCGGGCTCTGTGCTGATAGCTCGGAGCCTGGAGCCTGCTTCCGATTCTGTGTCTCCCTCTCTCTCTCTCTGCCCCTTCTCTGCTCATGCTCTGTATCTATCTCTCAAAAATAAGTAAACATTAAAAAAAGATATGCTTTTTAACATGAAAATACCATTAATCCTCATAGCATTTAATGCTCAGCACAACTGTATGAGATGTGCTATTATCCCCATTTGTAAGGATGAAGTGACTGAGGCTTACAGAGGCTAAACATCATTGCCAATGTCAGACAGCACAGTAGTCACAATTAAAACACAGGTCCGTCCATTTTTCAAAGACTGTTCCTAATTAGTATGCAATTCCATTTTACCTTATTACCACACACACACACACACACACACACACAGAAAGAGAGAGAGAGAGAAGCACAGAAACAGAGAATTTTGCTTTAAAGATTCAAACCACTATAGTAGGAAATCTTACAAATGTAATGAACATAGGGGTTATTTAAAGCCTTTCTACTTTATTTGACAATAATAGTTATCATTTATTGAGCATTTACTATCAGTCTGACAGTATTTTAAGGTGTTTTTATATGCATTATTTAATTTTACTCTCATGAAAACTCTATAAAAGTAGATATTATTATTTTTTCCCCCAAGTTTAGGGTTGAGGAAACTGAGGACCAGAGGTTGAATACTTTGGCCAAGGTCACACAACTACTAATTGGCTGAGTCGCGACACTTAAACACTATTATATGTCTTGATTTTGAAAAATTGTCTTCACAATGACCTCCTAAGACCTTCTGAAAGGGAGATTTATAATAGCTAGAAGTACCTGTCAAGTTAGAATGAGCTACCTCTGTAGTGATTGGCAACACTCTTAAAAAGAAAGAAAGGAAATTAGCCTGGCACAGCAGAACGTGTGAAGGGAGAGGTACTATTGGACAGAAGCCAACATATTCCTCTTGTTAGAACCTTTGAGTGAGGAGAAATGAAGAGCCAGGTCAGCTATTTGTTCTCTGGTAAGGAAAAATAAAAATGGAAATAGCACGTGCTTGTCTCAGAAAGGGAGCTGAGGGGGGTACAGTCAGTGAAGTGTCTGACTTCGGTTCAGATCGTGATCTCACAGCTCGTGAGTTCGAGCCCCGTGTGGGGCTCTGTGCTGACAGCTCAGAGCCTGGAGCCTGCTTCGGATTCTGTGTCTCCCTCTCTCTCTCTGCCCCTCCCCTGCTTGCGTGCTCTGTCTCTGTCTCTCTGTGTCTCTGTCTCTCTCTCTCTCTCTCGAAAATAAAGAAACATTAAAAAAAAAAGAAAGGTAGCCTAGGGATCTTAAATGATAAGAATGACATGCTTTAATTTGCTGATCAGTAAATTATTTATTTATCCATTCTTTTGTCAAGTATTTATTGTGCCAGGCATTGTGGGGATACCGTCCCATCCCATTCTGCTTACCACGTTACAACTTCAAGGGTAGAACGCACTTTCAGATGAATTTGCCCTATTGTATTTTTAGAATTAGGCTATCAAGTAAGTTGAGCAGGTCTTTAAGTCACCATTTCACAGAGGAAGAAACAGAGACCTAATGAAGTCGAATGCCTGTCCCAGTTTACTAAGCTAATAAACATCAGAATCTGGCCTCAAATTTGCATCTTTTGTTTCCAATTAGAGTATTTTCTCCACTACCCCAGGTCAAACCTTTTTAAAACATTACGTCAGACAAAGGTACTCTGGTAGGTTTGGGGGATGCAAAGTAGTCTAAGACAGGGGATCTACTCCCATGAAATTTTCAATGTAACTGGAGAAACTAAATGTCCACTTGTAAAGGTAAAGCAACGTAATGGTTTATGATTTCTAACTAATGAGTGGTACAAGGAATGTAGGATCAGAAGAATTTAGAGAAGGAAAAGGTCACTTGGGCTTGAAATGGTTTGGGGAAAGTGATAGGATTGAGCCCGGCTTTGAAGTAAAGGCAAAGATACAGGGAAAACAGGGCGACATAACCAGACAGGAGGAACAATGGGAGGAAATGTGGAAATGGAAAGGTGCATTGCATTTTTTTGTAGGATGCGATTTAAGTCCATTTAGGCTGATGATATATTAAGAGCAAAATTTAAGCAAAGAGCAAATCATGCTTCAAGAATTAAGAACTTTTTGCTACAAAATTGCTCTAAACCTGGTTCAGCAGACAACAAAAGAATTAACATTGAATCATAGCAACTCGAGCTTTCTTCCCCATGCTGATATAATTTTAAATATTATTTTATGGTCATCTTTCCATGTTTAAAGGTGGTGTCTGGAATTACTTGGTGTTGGCACTTTGATCTGACAAATCCGCTTGAAGCTTACTCTAGGGGAGAGGCTACTAAGCCTTTTGCTCTATCACTCAGTCAATTATCTACCATACACTAGTTGGTAAACCTACCAAATTGAGTAAGTCATCGACCCTGTCCTTGAAGAGTAGGATCTAATGTCTCATTTCCTTATTTACCTTCCATTCTCAACATATGGCAACCTGCAAAAAGCTAACGCAGGCATTGGAATCCAATTATAATATCACTCTCTCCCCTGGTCTCACTCCGTAGTTTGTGGAAAGCTTCTCAGCTACTTTTTTAAAAAATGAGAAATTTTCCGGTGTGGAGGAGGGCACCTGTTGCGATGAGCACTGGGTGTTGTATGGAAACCAATTTGACAATAAATTTCATATTAAATAAATAAATAAATAAATAAAAATAAAAAAACAAAAAAACAAAAAAATGAGAGTTTTTTTTTTTCAAAAAGTCTCACTAAATTTGGAGTGTAGTTTTTGAGGCAAAGTGTGCTTTAGGCAAAGTGTGCTAAGGAATTCCTAGACACATCCAGAGAGTTCCAAATTAATGGGCAGATGACACTGCAATGTCATCAAAAGAACATGTGTCTGCTTTAGCAAAGGTTGACGCTAGTTTGGGTGAGAGCAGATTCAATCGAAAGGTATCAGTGGATTAAAACAATACGAGTGTATTTCTCACTTCCGCGAAATCCATTTGGTAGTGGTGCAACATCTGCTTGGGATTCAGGCCCTCAAAAACACTCTCGTTGTCAACGTGCAGCTCCTAGTGTCACCCTAGAACTCAAATCTAGTTCGTGGATCGGGGAGGAGAGTGTATTATTGCAGAGGAAGTTTTTATGAACCATGACTGTCTCTAGAAATAACAAAAATTACTCAACTCTATTTCCGTCAGCCAGAAGTTAGTCCCATGCCCCTATCTAATTCCTTGGCAGCCTGAAAAATGTGGTCTCTGACTGGGTAGTCGCTATCCAGCCATTGGTCTACAGTCTGGTGAGGGAGCCAGAATCTTTGGGGATAGCTAGCCATTGGGCCAGTGTCCAATTTCTTCTGGAACAATCTCTCCTATGGCATTCTAATTTGCGCTATTTATTTTCACTAGAACCATTTGCTTAGGAGTGATGAGGATAGATGATGAAAGTTTACATAAACTCTCAAGAGACATGATTTCTAGTCATGGCCTTTATATGAAGTTTTCCCAATATGCCATATGTGGAACAGGCAATAAAACATGAGATTTACTCTATGACACAAGACATTCTCTATAAAAAGTTATATTCGAGGGGTAGATAATTTATTAGCGGCTCGTAAAAGGATTCCATTCAATGACTTTCTCCGTCGCTGCAAAAATCCATATCCACTTTAGAATAAGGTCAATTGTATAATCTTTATAGCTTGAAGAGTTAGGTCATAGAGAACATCTCGTCAGAATATCCAGTGGAGAAGGCATGACATAACCTGAATTGAGGTTCACCACAATCACTTTTTATGGTTTCTTCAGATTTCTAGTCATTGACACTAAGCAAACTCCCACAGTGAAAAAATGCACTTCTTCATCAATCATGCTAGCCCATGCTGGAAATGATACTATTTTTGAATGAGAAGTAATTCATGCCTATGTGGGTTAGACTGTGTCCACCTAAAATTCCTATGTTGAAGTCCCAACCCCCCCAGTACCTCAGACTGTGACTTTATTTAGAAATATGGTTGTTGCAGACAGAGTTAAAATGATGTCACTAGGGTGGGTCCTAATCCAGTGTAACTGGTGTCCTTATAAAATGGGAAAATTTGGACAGAGACATGCATATCGAATGACATACGAAAGCAGAGATAAAGTGTGATGCTTCCAAAAACTAAGAAATACTAAAAATTGTGGGGTGCCTGGGTGGTTCAGTCAGTTAAGCATCTGACTTCGGCTCAGGTCATGATCTCACAGTTTGTGAGTTCGAGCCCTGCATCGGCCTTTGTGCTGACAGCTCAGAGCCTGGAGCCTGCTTTGCATTCTGGGTTTCCCTCTCGCTCTGCCCTCCCCCGCTTACGCTCCACCTCTCTCTCTCTCTGGAAAATAAATAAACATTAAAAACATTAAAAAAAAAAAAACAAAGAAATGCCAAAAATTGCTAGCAAACCACCAGCAGCCAGGGGAGAGGCATAGAACAGATTTTCTCTCACAGGCTTCAGAAGGAACCAACCCACCCAATACCTTGATCTTGGACTTAGCCTCTAGAACTACCAATCAACACATTTCTGTTGTTTAAGCCACCAAGTTGGTGATACTTTGTTACAGCAGCCCCAGCAAACCAACGCAGGGCCTCAGTATTCTAAGATATTCTATGGCCAGTGGCCCTACAAGGCAATTACCTTAAAGTGTCAATGGTGAAGAGAGTGGTACATGGTTACTATAATTGGAAACTTAGCACGGACTGAAAGGCAATAGCTGCTGACATTCTTAAGGAAAAACTGTAGTCGTAGGAAGGCTTGAAGCTTTTGCTCTGTATGTATTGGAGGGTGAGATGGGTTGGGGAAGTTGCTGGGTGGAGACAACGCTACGGCAGGGGCAGCAGGGCCCTAGAACCAGATCTTGAATATGGCGGATCCCTCCTAAGATAGTGGCATTAGGTGTTCTGGCACTAGAATTTTCCCACTGTTTGCTCAGAAACCAGATGCGTTAATACAGCGCAGAGCCTCCTACGGCATCACCTGAGAAAATACACGCTCAGGTAACATTTTATTTTATTTTATTTTTTTTTTCAACGTTTATTTATTTTTGGGACAGAGAGAGACACAGCATGAACAGGGGAGGGGCAGAGAGAGAGGGAGACACAGAATCGGAAACAGGCTCCGGGCTCTGAGCCGTCAGCCCAGAGCCCGACGCGGGGCTCGAACTCACGGACCGCGAGATCGTGACCTGGCTGAAGTCGGACGCTTAACCGACTGCGCCACCCAGGCGCCCCTCAGGTAACATTTTTAAAGCAAGCAATTAACTTCCGTTCTTGAGTCTGTATATGAATATCAAGGAATATCAAGGAATATCCATATTACTTTCATTGTGTTTCTAGTGACACGATGGGATCAACTTAGTTTTTTCTATTGCATATTTGAAATGCTTTAAATTTGCTGGGCAAATGTGTTTTCAGTATGCTCCAATGATTTTTTTTTGAAGCAGAAAACTAGCTGCGTATAGTTCTTGAATAATGTAATTCTTTGGGATGTGAAAAGAGATGCTTCTGTATCATTCACCGTCAGCTATCAAATTGAAAGAATTTACAGGGGCACCTGGGCGGCTCAGTTGGTTGAGTATCTGACTCTTGATTTCGGCTCAGGTCATGATCTCGCGGTTCATGAGTTCGAGCCCCGTGTCTGGCTCCAAGCTGACAGTGTGGAGCCTCCTTGGGATTCTCTCTCTCTCTCTCTCTCTCTCTCTCTCTCTCTCAATCTCTCTCTCAAAATGAATAAATAAAACTTAAAGAAAGAATTTACAGAAAAAAGAATACTTGAGATTTTGTTTAAGACTTGTTGAAATTTGTAGGCTTTCAGTGAATACTTATGGCACTATAGTATCCCTGTCCTCTCAAGTTATTTTTCTCAACATTCAGGTTTTTGACAGTAGATTGCTAAAGACACGTACAAATTCTCCATTTGTGCCATCTGCTGGGGAATATACCCACACATGTTCTATATAAAGATACTTGCATTTCAGAAATTCAAAAATCTATTAATTTCCATTTGCTTTCACTGGTTCACACATTAGCAGTTGTACCTTAAAAGCTTGAGTGATCGTTAAAATTGTCTTTTGTCTTTTAACTTTTCCCTTTGGAATACAGTCAGAATTACCGAAATATAAAAATCAAATGATTTCTATATATTCTTCATTCGGACCCCCTAAATGCTAAAATTTTACCTTACCACATTTGCTGTCTCTGTCTTTCTCTCCTCTGTCCTGAATTTTATCCAGGACTATTTAAGAAAAGGTTGGGGATACAACTCCATCTATCTCTAAATATGCCAATATGCATTTCCTTGAAATGTGTGTTCCATTCCATAAGCATAGATACTTATCACAATGAGGAACTTAAAAATGATGAAATAATATTGTGTAATTTTCAGTCCCATGTAATTTTGCCTATTACCACAGTAATGTTCTTCACTGAGAAAGAAAAAAAAATCTGGTCGAGGAGTCTTTTCTGGATTCACACATCGCATTTCATTTTCATATCACTTTAATCTACGTTCATCAGAGACTTTTAAAAAGTCTTTGTTTTTCTTTCTCGACATTTTTGGATAGTAGTGGCCATTTATTTTATCAAATGTCCCTCAGTTTAGGTTTGCCTGATGTTTCCTTTTTGATTAGATTCAATTTACACATTTTTGACGGGCATATCACACAATGAATATTGGTTCTTTTCATCACATAGGATGAGGTCCATGGTGGCGATTAGTCCCATTACTGGCGATGTTAACTTTGATCATTTGGTTAAAAGAGTGTCTTCCAGGTTCCTCCACCTATAAATTTACTAGTTTTCCCTTTGCAATTAATATGTATTTTTTGGAGAGATGCCTTGAGACTAATTAAATATCTTATTCCCCGTCTTTCTCTAGCTTCAGTGTCACGGATGATACTTGCCTCAAGCAATTATTGCTGTTGTAGTTGCCACATGGTGATGTTCTAATTTGTTCCTTTCTTTTTTAATAGTTGGGATTCTAGTGTAAAGATGAGTTTTCCTTTCTCCCCTGTTTATTTTTATTCATTTACATATATATTAATATAGACTTATGTTTTTACATTTTAATCTATGGATTATTGTCTGTTACTGCGTTATTTATTGTGATTCTTAAATTCTTCCTGATTTGGCAAGTATTACCCCTTCAAGCTGACTTCTGTGTCCTTTTAACATGTCTTAATCATTATTGGAGCATTTCCTCATTTTCTGTCATAAATTCTTATAGGCTTATCTTGTACTTTCCCTGCTTCAAGACTTCCTAAGGAACCCGCTTCCTGTTAGTGGAAAATTGTATTCAGAAACCGAGATCTGGGTGCTAGATGAACTCAATGATTACCACTATATAGGTCCTATATATACATATATACAAATATAGAATATAAATATAATATACTTATGTATGTATTATATGTATTATATTTATATCTTTATTTATATTATAATTATGTATTATATTTATAATCTATGTATTATATTTATAGTCTATATTTACATTATGTATGTATATATGTATATGATAATATAGGCACATTACAAATATATATGTATAAATATGTACATGTATTTAGATAAATATACATATGTCTTATATTATCTTTTCTAGGATATGTATATATGTGTATATATATACATATATATAACCTAGATTATATATGTATATACATATATATATATTAATATATATTAATGCTGATACTTTCAAATCCAGTACACAACACAGGGTTTATTCTTGCTTTCCTGTTTCCATATTTTTAATTCATCTCCAACAGCAGAAAACCTGATTCTAATTATCCACAATATATTTACTTATTTGATCAGTCCTGCAATATACATGATGTAATTTCAAAATTGCTAACTCAATCCACTGGGAAAACAAGTTAACCAATTAAAGTGCACACCATTTGTTTATAGTTCTAATTATCTTTATTCCAAGGGCCTGTGATCAAAATCCTTTGCTCAAAAGTACTTTGAGTTAGCATCACTGCAATGTGATATTATTTAATTGAAATACATTTGGGTTCATTTATTTTATTTGTATTTCATTTTTTTGCCACCTTCCTATCCATTGCCCTTTGTTATGCTAAATATACTAAGATCTCTAACATATGGAGTGCCTGGAGGGCTCAGTTGGTGGAGCAGGTGCCTCTTGATCTTGGGGGTGTGAGTTCAAGCCCCATGTTGGGTATAGAGATTACTTAAAAAATAAAATCTTTTATTAAAAAATATGGTACTGACACAAAACAGGCACAGAGATCAATGGACCAGAACAGAGAACCCAGAAATGGACCCACAAATGTATGGCCAACTAATTTTCAATAAAGCAGGAAAGAATACCCAATGGAAAAAAAAGAGCCTCTTCAGCAAATGGTTTTTGGAAAACTGGACAGCAACATGCAGCAGAATGAATCTGGATCACTTTTTACACTATACACAAAAATAAATTCAAAACAGATGAAATACCTAAACAGAAGACAAGAAACCATCAAGATCCTAGAGGAGAAAACAAGCAGCAACCTCTTTGACCTCAGTCACAGCAACTTCTTACCTGACATGTTTCCAGAGGCAAGGGAAAAAAAGCAAAAATAAAAACTCCTGCACAGTAAAGGAAACAATGAACAAAACTAAAAGACAACCGACTGAATGGAAGAAGATATTTGCAAATGACATATCAGATAAAGGGTTAGTATCCAAAATCTATAAAGAATTGATCAAACGCAACACCCAAAAAACAAATAATCCAGTAAAGAAATGGACAGACATGAACAGACAATTTTCCAAAGAAGACATCCAGATGGCTAACAGACACGTAAAAAGATGCTCAACATCACTTATCATCAGGGAAAAACAAATTAAAATCACAATGAAATACCAACTCACACCTCTCAGAATGGGTAAAATTAACTCCGGAAACAACAGACATTGGTGGGGTTGCAGAGAAAGGGGAACCCTTTTGCACTGCTGGTGGCAATGCAAACTTTTGCAGCCACTGTGGAAAGCAGTATGGAGGTTCCTCAAAAAATTAAAAACAGAACTACCCTACAACCCAGAAATTCCACTACTAGGTATTTTTCCAAAGGATACAAAAATGTTGATTCAAAGGGACACATGCATCCCAATGTTTATAGCAGTACTATTGACAATAGCCAAAGTATGGAAATGGCCCAAATGTTACCAACTGTGAATGGATAAAGAAGATGTGAGATACACACACACACACACACACACACACACACACACACACACACGATGGAATATTACTCAGCAATCAAAAAGAAAGAAATCTTGCCTTTTGCAACAATGTGGGAGGGATGACAGTGTATTATGCTAAGAGAAATAAGTCAGAGAAAAGAAGATATCATATGATTTCACTCATATGTGGAATTTAAGATAGAAAACAGATGAACAAAAGGAAAGGGAAGCAAAAATAATACAAAAAGAGAAGGAGGGGCGCCTGGGTGGCTCAGTCAGTTGAGTGTCTGACTTCAGCTCAGGTCATGATCTCACAGCTCGTGAGTTCGAGCCCCGTGTTGGTCTCTGTGCTGATAGCTCGGAGCCTGGAGCCTGCTTCAGATTCTGTGTCTCCCTCTCTCTGCCCCAACCCACTCGCATTCTGTCTCTGTCTCTCTCAAAAATAAATAAACATTAAAAAAAAAAAACAGAGAGAGACAAACCATAGGATACTCTTAAATACAGAGAACAAATTAAGGGCTGCTGGCAGGGTTTTGGGTTGGGGGAAGGGCTAAAGGAGTGATGGGCATTAAGGAGGGCACTTGTTGGGATGAGCCCCGGGTGTTATATGTGAGTGATGAATCACTACATTCTACTCCTGAAACCATTACTACACTATATGTTAACTAACTTGGATTTAAAATGAAAATTAGGGGCGCCTCGGTGGCTCAGTCGGTTAAGCGTCTGACTTCGGCTCAGGTCATGATCTCACGGTCCGTGAGTTCGAGCCCCGCGTCGGGCTCTGTGCTGACAGCTCAGACGCTGGAGCCTGTTTCAGATTCTGTGTCTCCCTCTCTCTATGACCCTCCCCCATTCATGCTCTGTCTCTCTCTGTCTCAAAAATAAACGTTAAAAAAAATTAAAAAAAAATAAATTAAAATTAAAAAGTAATATACTAACTATATTAAAATAATCAATAGTATTTATAAATTTTTACATTACTCAAAGTCATTTTACTCACCAAATCTATTATAATTTTAATTATTTGCCTTTGGATTTGATCCCCTAAAATCTTTAGTAGTATTTTGTGTCATTGTACTTTGCATAGATGTTTAGCTCTAAATGTTATCAAATGTAGTGTTTATTTTTTTTCCAAATGAATAAAACTTCCATTGTTATGCTTGTAAAGTTTCCTGGATAACCTTAGTCTGAATGCTAGGTATTGTTTTGCCAAATGTAGAAACCTGTATATTATGCATTCAGCAAAAGTGTAGTAATATTTTTCACATCTCCCTATTTTTAATGGTCTTTAAAATTTTAGTTATTTCAACGTGAATTTAAATTTTGAGTGCCTAGGGCTATTATTAATATAGTTTTTACTTTCTTCGAGTTTAACAAACTTGACACAATGCTGCCAATCTTTGGTGCTCCTGTTTTGCAGGTGTTTTTGTTGTTGTTGTTGTTGTTTTGTATCTTAAGATTTTGGAGCATTGAAAAAATTATGGAATTATTTCAGGTAAAATAAATAACCAGAGTCAAGTGAGTTTTGTCATTAGAAACAGTGTGTGTAGACTAAGTATCATAAAACTTCAAACCATGTAGTTTTTCAACAAGAATATTCACCATTTAATATTTAAATTATATTCCTATGTGCCTGGATTGGCAGAAAATGCATTTAGTTAATAACTGAGTTATTTCTATTTTATAGTTTTAAAAATATTATTTGGTTAACATGGGTATTGAAGATAAAGTAAATCCTCAGTCTACGTTATTTGGTTGTTTCTCCGCTATGTTCTCCTGTGGCTAGAAATTTCTAAATTTTATTTTTAACTTTTCCATCTATGTTTTTCAAAAATGGGGTTAATCATCCAAGTAATTTTATTTAATATTCTTGTTTAATGGCTTTATATTTTGTTTTCTCTCATTCTGGTAATTTCATTGATTTTCTTTTTGACATCCGAGATAGATGATATGTTAGCTTATAATTCTCTATTATGTAATATTAAAAATGTATATAATTCTGCTAAGTTTGAACACTAGTTTGTTTTTGTGCTGAGAAAATGTCCGTAACAATAAAATACATTTACTGAATGTAACTATAGGTCATTATAATTAATGATAAGTTCATATTGCTTATATTTAATAATTCATGTCATAATGGAATTATTTATGGAGTTTAATTGATAACGCAACATTACAGAAGAGCAAAAACAAACACAAAAGCTAAAATAGAACAAATAAAAACTCAACAGAGTATATGAACTATGCAACATGAAGTGCCTAACCAGAATCAAATCTGGTTTGCTAAAATACTCACAGTTTTTTTTATCAGATATCTTTAATAACACGTTAAACATTGAGTTACTTCTTATAAAAAAATCAGTGTTTCTACTAAATAAAATCCATGTCATTGAGCAGAGAGAATTTAATCTAAAGAATTATTAACGAAATATCAACTTGTTAAATAGGTAACAGAGAAGGTAAACATGTTTGGTAATTCTTGAATTTCCCTTTAATACCATAAGCTCATCAAAGAGACCGTATTCCTTCTCTGCAATTATAGCATGGTACCTACACAAAGCAGTATTTGACCAATGCCAGCAGGGTTCTCCTTAATATCATTGCCCTTCCTCAGAGCCTACAATGAAACCTAATTTCTGATCACAAACGGAAGACATCTCTGTCATTACTTATTATACTTCTTTGCCAATGATCTGCAAACCTTCATTCCAATCCACACCGCTCTAGATCTGTATGCCATTTTATGGTGATTTCCATCTGAATATTCTATGGGTACTACAAACTCACATTTTTTTTCTAATAAGAGAAGGCATGAGAATGGCCTCTCCCCCTACCCCATCCTTTCTGCTTTAAGTCATGTATATTCTTTTCAAGTATACGTAGACAATTTAAGGATTCGTGGCAACATATTAGCATATAACATCAGTCTTTGGAGTGGGGGAGAGGGGAACATGGGTGATGGGCATTGAGGAGGGCACTTGTTGGGATGAGCACTGGGTGTTGTATGTAAGCGATGAACCATGGGAATCTACCCCCAAAACCAAGAGCACGCTGTATACACTGTATGTTAGCCAACTTGACAATAAATTATATTTAAAAAAAAAAAGTTACAGCATTAAAGTCCTTATGAAACCCTCAAACATTGCTTGTGGGAATTTTAAGTTTTGAGAGCCAATGGCTCTCAAGTGCTTTTAACTGTGATCTATAGTAATAAATCTTTTATATTGTCACTCAATGTACACGTGTATGTATATGAAACAAACATTTTACAATATAATCCTTGCCCTAACTATGTATATTGTACACTATTTTCTAATCTAGTTGATTTCATTTTTTAAAATGCTAGAAAACTAAAGGAAAGAAATTGTAAAAAAAAAAAAAAAAAAAAGAAAGAAAATCCGTCTTAACAAATTTCAAGGAATTTGTATTACACCATGTTTTCTGAACATTCCAACTAAAGTAGATATCAATACCAAAAATAAAATTCAACAGAGAGGATTTTCACATGAGCTGTTGTATGCGGTATTAAAAAGAGCTAGCAGTTCCCGATTTAATTTTTGCCTATTTTGGTTACTGTTTGCATGATCTATAGTTTTTTTTTTTTTATCTTTTTATTTTCAGTCTCTTCGTGTCTTTGAATCTAATGTGTGTCCCCTACAGGGGCACTTGGGTGGCTCAGTAGGTTGAGCATCCGGCTCCTGATTTCCGCTCAAGTCATGATCTCATAGTTCATGGGTTCAAGACCCACATGGGGCTCTGCACTGGCAGCGTGAAGCCTGCTTGGGATTCTCTGTCTCCCTGTCTCTCTGTCTCAAAATACATAAATAACCTTAAATAAATCAAGTATGTCTCCTATAGACTACATATAGTCAGCTTATATGTTTGATTTTTAAGACCTGTTCTGTCAATTTCTGCCTTGCAATGTTTAATTCATTGTAACTTAATGTAATTTCTGATAAGATGGGATTTAAGTCCACCATTCTGCTGTTTTCTATTTGTCTTACGTCCTTCTTGCTGGTTTATTACTTCATTACTGTGTTCTTTTGTGCTAGATAGTTTCCATTGTATCACTTACATTTTTCCTATATATTTTGAATGATTTGGTGATTGAAGGGTTGTGCTGTGAATCACAATTACCAACTTAATCTCGGTCTAATACCAATTTACTCCTCGTAGAAATTTGGTTACAACATATTTCCATTCTCTTGCCCTTCTCTGTATTGCTATTGTCATACACATTGTCTTTATACAGGATGAGCCCATCAACAAGGTTTTGGGTTAACCTTGGTAATCTCCCCCCTTTTTTTGCTGTTTTATTATCTTTTAATTCCAAAGGCTGTACGATGTCATATTTTCTTGTTTGTTGGTATAATAGCTTCATTAGCTGGAATGAAGGGATGATCACGTATTCTAAACCATCATGATGATGTAATAGTTAGCTCTTGTATGGGGCTGGAAATCAGTAATTTGTTTCCTTTGTACCTGCTGGCTCTTTTCTAAGCTTTACAGCATCTGCCTCAAATCTGTTTGAAACTTTGTTAGGTATCCTGTTTTTCCATCTCTCACAGTTACATTCCCATGACTTGCGAGAGGCTCTCTTGGACTCCAATCCCTGCTGCCTGGCCATCGGACTTTCCCTTCAGGGCGTACCATCCTGTCCTGTCACCTCGTATACCATAGGGATGCTCTCCTTTTCACCATGCTTTGACCTGTCTCTATTTCTGGTGGGCCAGACAGTAAGTTGGGGAACGAGAGACCACTCAGGTGGCATCGTGATTATCCTGCTGGCCTTGCAATAAATCCTTCCTTCGGAAGAAGTCACAGGGGCCAGTGGGCTAACCTCTTCAAAGAGGCATTCTACCTCATACATTGCATCTTCAACTTCTTCTTCCAACTCACAGTCTTCTGAATCCTTGGGAAGTAAAACGTTCAAGGCAGCATTTTTCTTCACTAAACACACTCTATTACCACTCGAGGGTGCTCTGCTCCCTGCCTTTCACAGTCGAATTATTGCTGCAATTATTGTCTTATGTACTTGCATTTTAAATCAGGAGAATTGCAAACAAAAATACATTTTTGCTGCATTTTGGAGTTCATCTTCCTTGACATTCATTGAGCTTAGTGGATATGTAGATTGGTTTGCCATCAACTCTGGGAAAGTTTCAACCATTATTTCTTCAAATATTAATTCTGCACTTTTCTGCCTCTCCTGTCCCTTTTTTTTTTTTTTTTTTTTTTTTTTGCATATGTCAGTACGAGTGAAGATGGCTCCCAGGTCCCGGAGTCTCTGTTCAGTTCTCTCCAACTTTTTGTTGTTGTTCCTCAGACTGGAGATTCTCAATCGACCTGTCTTCAAACAGGCTGTTGCTTTCTTCTGTCCCTTCAAACATGCTGTCGAGCCCCACTAGTCAATATTTCATCTGAGTTAGTGCAATTTAACTTCCAGAATTTCTACCTGATACTTTTAAAAAATAATTTCCCTGTCTTTGTTGATATCTGGTGAGGGGCTGTGGTCATGCTTTCCTTTAGCTCTCTAGACATGCTTCCTTTTAATTCTTTCAGCCTATTTGTAATGCCTGATTTCAAGTCTTTTCCTAGTCACTCAAATGTCCCGACTACCTCAGGACTAGTTTCCACTGACAATTTTTTTCCGGCCTGGACCATACTTTCCTGTTTGGTTTGGTTTGGTTTGTATATCTTGCTTAGCGACTTTTCTAGACCCATTTGTTACAGCATGCATTCCATCTCTTCTCCAGACACTGAATTCTGCTTGGTTAGCTTCATGATCAGCTAATAATCACTCAGAGATCTGCAAGTGCCTTGAAAAATTATTCTTTCAACTTTTCCTGAGGGGCTCCGTGTTTGTGTTTGTGTATAGGTCAGCCCAGATAAGAGATCAAGGCCTTCTCTCTCTTTTTTTTTTTTAATTCTACAAGTTTTTATTTAAATTCCAGTTAGTTAACATACAGTGTAATATTAGTTTCAGGTGTAGAATGTAGTGACTTATCACTTGTATACAACACCTGGTGTTTATCACAAGTGCCCTCCTTAGTACCCGTCACCTATTTAACCCATTCCCCCCACCTACTTCCCCACAGTAACCATCAGTTTGTTCTCTAGAGGAAGAGTCTGTCTCTTGATCTACCTCTCTTTCCCCCCACCATGTTCATTTGTTGTGTTTCTTAAATTCCACATATGAGCGAAATTAAATATTTGTCTTTCTCTGACTTATTTTGCTCAGCACAATACTCTCTAGCTGCATCCATGTCATTGCATATGGCAGGATTTCATATGGCTGAGTGATATTCTATCGTGTATATATACCAATTCTTTATCCGTTTATCAATTGTTGTGTATTTGGGCTCTTTCCATAATTTGGCTATTGTTGATAACATTCCTGTAAACATCAAGGTGCATGTGTCCCTTTGAATCGGTAGTTTTGTATCGTTTGGATAAATGCCTCGTAGTGCGATTGCTGGGTCATAGGGTAGTTCTAGTTTTAACTTTTTGAGGAACCTCCGTACTGTTTTCCAGAGTGGCTGTACCAGTTTGCATTCCTGCCAACAGCTTCTTTACATCCTCATCAATACCTGTCGTTTCCTGTGTTGTTCATTTCAGCCATTCTGTCGGGTGTGACGTGCTATCTCATTGTAGTTTTGATTTGTATTTCCCTGATGATGAGTAATGTTGAGCATCTTTTCATGATTCTGTCAGCCATCTGGCTGGCTTCTTTGGAAAAATATCTATTTATGTCTTCTGCCCACTTTTAAACTGGATTATTTGTTTTTTGGGGGTGTTGAGTTTTATGAGTACTTTATGTATTTTGGATACTAACCTTTCATCTGGTATGTCATTTGCAAATGTCTTCTCCTATTCAGTAGGTTGTCTTTTAATTTTGTTGATTGTTTCCTTTCCTATGGGGACACTTTTTATCATGATGAAGTCCCAATAGTTTATTTTTGTTTTTGTTTCCCTTGCCTCAGGAGACAAATCTGGTAAGAAATTGCTAAGGGTGATGTCAAAGAGATGACTACCTGTATTTTCCTCTAGGATTTTAATGGTTCCTGAGATCTGGGCCTTCTTAATTCTTTCATGGGCATCCCCACCTCTCTGCATATGCACTTATACTTCTAATTCCCCAGTAATGTGCCACAGCTTTTTAAAGCTTCCTATGGACGTCTCTTCCCCAGATCTTCTTTTTAAATTTTTGGCCAGCCTAATCCCACTTGCATTTATATCTTAGGCAAATAAAATGGTAAATAGTTCCCTGGGGATAAATTTTTTCCTATGGATTGAGCTGAAGCTGGGAGGTCAAGTCGCATAATAACACCCAGTGAATGAGGTTTTTCCAGGGAGTTGCCAGTCAGGTCAAATAGGGAACATGGTCTGGAGATGAGACTTTTTGAAAAAATCCAAATCTAGTCTACTTCCTCACATGGATGTGGGCCTGCTGGTTCTCACAGCTACCATATTTGTGAGGCTACCCATTTTCAAGGCTATCATAGAACTGCAAAGAAAGGGGTGGATAGATGTAGGTTAAGGTAAATACCCCAAACTCTTATGTACTTACCAAGATTCAGCCGTTTTTCTTTTTTCTTTCTAGCTTTATTTTTTGAATTTAAATCCAAGTTAGCTAACATGTAGCGTAACAGAAATTTCAGGAATAGGATTTAGTGATTCATCACTTACATATGACACCCAGTGCTCATCCCAACAAGTGTCCTTAATGCCCCTCAACCCTTTATCCCTTCACCCAACCCAACACTCTGCCAGCAACTGTTAATTTGTTCTCTGTATTTAAGAGTCTCTTAAGGTTTGTCTCCCTCTCTGTTTTTATATTATTTTTGCTTCCCTTCTGTTCATATGTTTTGTATCTTAAATTCCACATTTGGTTGCAATCATGATATTTGTCTTTCTCTGACTGACTTATTTCACTTAGCATAATACACTCGTGTCCCTTCCACGTTATTGCAAATGGCAAGATTTCATTCTTTTTGATCACTGAGTAATATTCCATTGTGTATGTGTGTACAAACGCGCACACACACACACACACACACACCATATTCTTTATCCATTCATCAGTTGGTGGACATTTGGGATCTTTCCATACCTTGGCTATTGTCGACAGTGCTACTCTAAACATTGGGGTGCATGTGCACCTTCAAATCAGCACTCCTGTATCCCTTGGATAAATACCTAGTAGTGCAATTGCTGGGTCATAGGGTGGTTCTATTTTTAATTTTTTGAGGAACCTCCATACTGTTTTCCAGAGCGGCTGCACCAGTTTGCATTCCCACTAACAGTGCAAAAGAGATCCTCTTTCTCCACATCCTTGCCAACATCTGTTGTTTCCTGAGTTGTTCATTTTAGCCATTGTGTCACGTGTGAGGTGATATCTCCTTGTGGTTTTGATTTGTATTGCCCTGATGATGAGTGATGTTGAGCATCTTTTCCCATGTCGGTTAGCCATCTGGCTGTCTTCTTTGGAAAAGTGTCTATTCATGTCTTCTGCCCATTTCTTCACTGGATTATTTGTTTTTTGGCTGTTGAGTTTGAGAAGTCCTTTATAAATTTTGTATACTAATCCCGTATCTGATGTGTCATTTGCAAATATTCTCTCCCATTCCATCGGTTACCTTTTAGTTTTGCTGATTGTTTCCTTCACTGTGAAGAAACCTTTTATATTGATAAGGTCCCAATACTTCATTTTTGCTTTTGTTTCCCTCTCCTCCAGAGCCATATCAAGTAAGAAGTTGCTGTGGTCAAGGTCAAAGAGATTATTGCCTGTTTTTCCTCTAGGATTTTGATGGCTTCCTGTCTTATGTTTAGGTCTTTTGTCTGTTTTGAGTTTATTTTTGTGTATGGTGTAAGAAAGTGTCCAGGTTCATTCTTCTGCATGTCGCTGTCCAGTTTCCGCAACACCGTTTGCTGAAGGGACTGTCTTTTGTTCATCGGATGTTCTTCCCTGCTTTGTCAAAGATTAGTTGGCCATACATTTGTGGGTCTATTTCAGGATTCTCTATTCTGTTCCATCGATCTCCGTGTCTGTTCTTGCGCCAGTAACATACTGTCTTCAGCAGTTTTTCTTTAATGCTCCTTGCATTTCTTGTATTTGGTTAGTTTCCAGAGTTTAGAAAAAGTTCATTTTGACCATGTTCCACTGTTTTTGTTACTTTTGTGGAAGGGTATATTAACTAAGGTCTTCTCTACCTTTCTCCAAAAGATGCATTTTTCACCACTTCCTTATACTTTTCTTTCTTTGGCTAACCCTTTTCTTTGGCTTGGTCCCCTGTGCCCTATAGTAACATCCTATATCCAATTGTTCTTTAACAATAAGTAAACAGTCAGTTATAATACGATGTGATATTCCTCCCGTGAGACTGTGACCTACCTTCTTGGGAACAGAACCGTATTTCTCTTGAACTCAAACATATAGAACATAAGGATAATGTGCAGTAAATGTAGGGGCACGGGATTTATTCTGAATTTTTTTTTTTTTAATTTTTTTTTTTCAACGTTTATTTATTTTTGGGACAGAGAGAGACAGAGCATGAACGGGGGAGGGGCAGAGAGAGAGGAAGACACAGAATCGGAAACAGGCTCCAGGCTCTGAGCCATCAGCCCAGAGCCTGACGCGGGGCTCGAACTCATGGACCGCGAGATCGTGACCTGGCTGAAGTCGGACGCTTAACCGACTGCGCCACCCAGGCGCCCCTATTCTGAATTTTTTAAAGTCAACAGGTAAAAGATGCAAAAGGAAACTTGAAAGTGGGAACAGATTGAATACACTTTCTGAAAACAGTTCCCTCAAGAAAAACTCCCATTTTCACTTATCCTTGTTACTAAATTAATTGCTGCTCTTAATCCTTTTCTAATCTATGCATAAGGTTCTCAACTGGCCCTAAGGCATTTGCTTCATTAGCATATGAGTCATTTGGAAGCATAATAAACCTCCCCGAAGTCTTTTCTCTCATCTCTTGACAATTGTCACTTCTACACAGGCGTGTTTTTCCATAGACAAACACAATAAATTCGCCTCTAATTCACTTTGTTGAACCAAGACAGGCAAAGCAGAAAAGGAGGAGAAATCTGAAAGATGCAGCAGGACGGTTTCATTCTACAGCCTTCTCTATGACAACATAAAAAAGGTTAAAGAGAAATTCAAGTAAAATACTCCTACAACAATGTTTCGGAAACTCAACTTTGGGACGACAGCCCATCTCCGAGCTCGTCTCTGGACGGCCCCATATCAGCATAGAAAGCAACCTCCCAGTTTTGTGTTCTCTGCCTTAAGATGCCGGTGCTGTTGGTTGTTACGGAGAAGGAGCTGACATACTTGGAGCAACCACTTGACAAAAGGAAATTGAACAAATGTGCAGAGGAAAGGTGGAGGGATGACAAGGACTAGGCGGGGAAGATGGGAAATGATGGTTCGAGAAGGAAAGTGGGGAGTGATAATTGGTCTATAAAGGTTATGAGAGAAGGCAGAAACACCAGCTACGTGTTGAATTAGAACCACAAAAATTTCTCGTCCGTGTTTTGGCACAGACTGCGAGGTTCGGCAGAGTCTTTGAGCTGGGACATGTGACTTATAAATCAAAGTAAATCCAACTGCTTTGGATTGTTTAGATTTTTTTTTTTTTGTCGTTATTGTGGACTTCACTCCGCTTTTCTACTTTTCTTTTCTTTTTATACGATTGTCTAAAACACCTGCGGTTGAGAACATAGTTTTATATAGCATTTAGTTAAAAGTGAGACCAGTGGAGGCATCAAATACATAGAAAATAGTTTTCAAAATTTTTTTTAGAGTGTATTTATTTATTTTGAGAGAGGGAGAGAGAGCAGAGAGAATGTGAGCGGGGAAGGGGCAGGCTGACAGGGAGAGAGAGCATGAGCGGGCGGGGGTGGGGAGGCACAAAGAGAGAGGAAGAGAGAGTCCCAAGCAGGCTCCACATTGTCGGCGCAGAGCATGACGCCGGGCTCGAACTCACGCACTGCAAGATCACGATCCGAAGCCCAAATCAAGAGTCGGACACCTGACCGACTGAGCCACCCAGGCACCCCAGTTTACGTAATTTAAGAAAACTGTGACCCACTGCAGCCAAAAGCATTTCATTAGGGACCATCAAGGTTAGGTTGCCAGTCGGGATGCCGTGGAAATAGCCAGGTGGTACTGACATAGCCAATAGGCCATGCCATGGCTCGGTGCTTACGCTTCTCTCTTTTTCTAGAATACCTTTCTCCAACCTTGAATACCTGACTGATTCCTAACACATTCCTTAATAGCGAGCCCAACACCTCATGGTCTGTTTTCTTCCTCTGAAGCGTGGAGACTACGCTTACGTCTTCTGGAGCCAGACTGCCTGCCCACTCTACCAGTTCAAATCTTTGAGCTCTTGGGCAAATCACTGAAGCTCTCCGGGCCTCAGTCTCCTCATCTGGAAGATGAACATGATGTTGGCATCTTCCACCTAATGTACTTGTGGAGATTTAATAAACAATTATGCAAAGCCTTTAGACATTGCTAATGCCATATCAGTTGTTCGAAGAGTGTGTGATTTTATGACCTTTCCCCCCACAGTTCATTGAGGCTTTGTGTCCACGCTGTGCCTTCTTTGCAGTAGTTGCCAGAACATCTGTTCTCTGGGACGAAAACTGGGAGCTTAAGGGCAGAGGCCATATTTGGGGGATCGTTGTATCCCCAGCGTTTAGCACAGGACCAGGCACCGCGTGTGTATTTAAAATGCCACTTGATTGCTCTCTGTCTCTCTCCTTCTCTCTCTCTGATGACTCTACTTTCTCCTCCGGGCCTGTATTTCCCAGAATTCCTACAGGATGTGTTTTTATCTGCGTTCATTTCTGACGTTTTGATTGTCCAGTCTCTGCTGATGACGCTCTAATTTACTCACCAGCCGCATATTCCCACCCGCGCTCTATCCACATGCTGGCTTTCTGCTGTTGCCAGGATTAGCTGCCTTTGGAAACGCTGTCACCACCTCGAGTACACCCTGTTCCCAAATTCAACTATGCATCTTCCCTCTCAAACTATCTCTCTTCCTGCCAACACTGTGATTGAATTGCCTGGGCAAAATCGCTGTCATCAGAGTACATTATCTTGTGGTGGTTTTTCTTTTTTCTTTTTATGCTGTTGGAGTTCAAAATGCGAGAGATCAGAGCTTTATATTTCTGAATAACAAATGTGAACACAAATGAGCACAGTAAATTATAGATAATTATCCTACAGAATCCAAGAAAGAAAGGGAGTAGTATTGATTGAAAATATAATCACTCTCTGTGCCTACCTACCTACCTACGTTTGTTGCAGTTTCAAAGAATACAGAGTAGGCAAAGGCCATCGCACAGTGCCTTCGCGGGGGTGCAGAATGTTCTGCCTCGAGGAGATAAGAAAGCTGGTGGCGATCGCCCAGCTTCTTCCCTGACCATCACTTGTGGCCTATTCAGAGGGAGCAAAACCGATTTGCCAGATTCCTTTTCTGCAACACAATTCAGTAAGCTAAATAACATGGATGTAGTTACTGGTAAGAATGGTGTGGAGAGTAGTTATTCCATTGGATTCTGAAGGTTAGCAACAACACAGCACTGTTTAACTGTAAACAGAATCCCCGAAAGTCTTATGTATTTCCTATTTCTGTATTTATTTATTTACTTACTTATGTATTTATGTATTTTCCATACATAGTTCTCTGGGAGGCCACAGGCCATTAGCATGACACATAGTAAGAAAACTTCTGGCGAGCACAGAGAGGGTGGTGTTATTCAAATCAGCACATCAGACACTCATTCCTCTTCTTGAAACTCCAGAACAAGAAGAGGCAGTATTTCAAATATATATTTTTAAAATTTTTTTAAAGGTTTATTTATTTTTGAGACAGAAAGAGAGGCAGAGTGCGAGTGGGAGAGGGGCAGAGAGACAGGGAGACAGAATCCAAAGCAGGCTCCAGGTTCCGAGCTGTCAGCACAGAACCCGTTGCTGGGCTCAAACCCATGAACAATGAGACCATGACCTGAGCCGAAGTTGGAGGCTTAACCCGACGGGGCCACCCAGGCACCCCAAGAGGAGGCAGTATTCAGTGTATCCGCCTTTCAGGAGACAGATGAAGACAGGGGAGAAGAGTTCCAGAAAAGTAAGATCAAGTATAGAAAATCAGCTGAGGCAAAACTCAAAGGAAAGAGAGCAGCCTTTAACAAACCAATCAAGTAGCGTGGAAAATATGCGAAAATGGTTGATTTTTAAAGGCTTGCAAGCATAAAAATCTAGTACTGATGTAAAATAATCTAGATACTTCACGTGTCTAGAAATGTATGCTGAAGGTGTTAATGAACCTCATTAAATATACCCTGTTTCGTAGCATTGAGGAGAGTCTGATGTGCCTGGAGAAAGCGTCAGAGAGCAGTGGGGTCCGATCGCCCCTAAATAGTGTCTCTTTCCCCACCGCTCCTCTTAATTTTTTTCTGCTTCCCCATGGCTCCACACTAAACTGACACGCCTTTCTCTTTTCTCTTGTACACATTCAGCTAATCTCACTAGGTAACTTGCAGGGGGCTTTTGAGAGAGGCTTTTGCTCTGGATGGAAGGGGCCTGTGGCAGAGCACCGACTGTGATTTGGAGAGAGGTCGGAAAACAACACCTGCCCACATCCTGTGGCCTTTACAACGTCACGGAACCTGGTGCAAATGTACACGCGCACGCGTGCATTTAAGATCCAAAATACTGGGGCACCTGGGTGGCGCAGTCGGTTAAGCGTCCGACTTCAGCCAGGTCACGATCTCGCGGTCCGGGAGTTCGAGCCCCGCGTCAGGCTCTGGGCTGATGGCTCGGAGCCTGGAGCCTGTTTCCGATTCTGTGTCTCCCTCTCTCTCTGCCCCTGCCCCGTTCATGCTCTGTCTCTCTCTGTCCCAAAAATAAATAAACGTTGAAAAAAAAAATTTAAGATCCAAAATACTTATAGAGCATGTACCCTCATTCTCCAATCATCTGACATCCTTCTTTTTCAGAAACAGTACGAAAACAAAATTCATCAGAAGAAAAAAATCTCTCTCTGTGAATAATGTTCAGCCCATGCAGGCATAGCACCTGTTGATGTAGTATTACGTGCTTTCTACTGATAGAGTTTCCTAACTGTTGTGACGCCCTTGGGCACCCCAGATGCTTTCTTCTCTTTTTGGTGGTATGGGGGCCAGTTCAGAAACATGCTCAGCTGTGGGCGCCATTTGATGTCCCTTTACACGTATCCTGTTGTGTATTTAGTGGGTGTTTCACATATGCACACGTGAATATATTTCCATGTTGACTAGGAGTTAGTAGGTGTTTTAGAGGTCAAGGTTATTTGACATTTAGACATTTTCCTAGCAATTCGAACAAAGTAACTTCCAGAGCATGTTCATTATTTGAGATTACTTTGGTGTTACAGAAATAGTATTGAGACCTTAGGGGGGTTTTCTTCCCCAAAGGTTATTAATTTATTTCATAGCATGAGAAGCAACCACCAGACGGATTAAAATCATAACCATTTTCCAAGACTGCATTTTTGACAGATGCTCTAATAAGAGGGACAGAACTGATAATGCAGGTGGTAAGGAATCATCCCCCTGAATTCTGGTAAGGTTATGAAGGCTGCAGCTTTCAAAGAGCTAGTCTGGAGGATAGATGTCAATTGTGTCTGCAATACAGAGCCCTGCTACATTGGAGATTAAAGACTCCTTTATCAGCGGTGACGTGGAGATCTGCAATGAAATATAGATCCAATTAATTTCATATTCCTGTGTCAGTGATGTTCTTTTCTCCTTTCATGAGGAAACTCGCCATTTGGGTTCTATAGAGTTTTATGTGAAGTTTCCGTGGCGATACCCTTATCTTGGTAAAACAAAGGCCTTGGCTGGGCCTGTAGTTGGATCAGCTGTGAAGGAGGATTTGAGGATTTGAAGCGTCTTGTGTCAGGCTGAAAATAACACTCTTTTTCCACTTGTAAAGTCATCCCTGGACCAGCAGATAGGTGTGTTTCCACAGACTGAGAGGAATCTATTATGTGCCGGAAGTTTTCAGAGGAAAACTTCCTTTGTGTTCCTTTCTTATCCCTTAAAGGTTCTTTCAGTTCTGTTTCAGAGTTCAGCATGATCTTTTAAAATGAGGAACTATAGGTTCAATCTCTCGCTTTGCCATTAACTTGTGCGATTTTGAGCAAGTCAGTTAACCTCCCAGTTAACCTCCCAGATTAAAACTGTCCGTGTTGCTACCTTAGGTTAATATTTCCTGTTGCTATTGAAAATGATGAGATGATGATGATGTTGATGATGATGCTTTGTTTTTGTGAGGGTGAACTATTAACAACAATTTTCCGAACGTCATTCCCTTGAGCACAGAAAGGGTAGCACCTTCCATGAGATCAAGAGGAAGGGAGGAATGGCGTGTAACCTGAGCCAGAAAAGAATCGATCATTCCTTGAGCTTGTGTTAATCATTTCTGCTTTGTACCTCTGCCAAGAGTAAAGGGGGTCCCTTCAGAAACCAGTATACGGTGGAAGGTGTAATGGGTGGTAATTTGGGTAAGGACGATGTAGAGATCTTTGGCATAAGGATTATTTTGAGTTGAAGGCAACTGCGGGGAAAAAAAACCCAGACACATGAAGAACTTTCTGGCCTCCCCTAGCTATCTAAAAGCAGGGCATAAATTTCCTTTGTGAAGATGTTGCCCTCTCCCATGCCAAGGAGAAGAGAGCAACTCTTAATACCAGCGATGGAGATAGCACTGAGATGAGCCTGAACAAATCTTACTAAATACCCCTCCCCTACCATTCATTTCCCCCCATATATTTACCTTCCCACGCTGACTACTCCTAGAAGCCCAGACTCGCTTTTCTTTGTCTACTCACTTCTTCACGTTTTACTGCCCTGTGCTCAAAAGGTATGTCAACCCTGAAGTCTAACCAACCACTTCTTTTGATCTTTTTACTTTTGGGTGTATGTAAAGCCCCGGAGCAGGTGAAATAACATTTTGTCTTTTTCCCTATTCATCTGTATTTTATAAGCTTAATTTGCAAGTCCTGACCATGAACCTAAGAGGGCAGAAGAAAAGTTTTCCATCCCCTAAGGTTCAAGGAGTAATTACCCAGATCCTGAAGGTTATCTTTTTTCTATGCCACAGCCTATGTAAACTACCATTTCTCATGTAAATCAACGGGGAATTGCAAATAATGGGGGTACTTTATTCCTTGCCATTTGGAAAGAAGAAGGCATTATCAAAACCTGATTACCTCCTGGGGGTATAGCTCCCATATGAGTCTGTGGTGTTTCATCCTCAGTGCGGTAGATAAGATTACTAGATCCTATTTTACAAATGAGGGAACAGGCACAAAAGGTCACGTAACTCACCCTAGAGCCAAGATTGGCCTCTGAACTTGAACCTAAGCAGCCTGGCTACAGTATATATGTACTTTCCCACCACACTGCTACATACTGTGTGCAGACACTTAGCTATAGTAACATGATTGAGTCAAAAATTGGTTCAAAAAGGGAGTCAGGGAGGGGCACCTGGGTGGCTCAGTCAGCTAAGGACCGACTCTTGATTTTGGCTCAGGTCATGATCTCACAGTTATGGGATCAAGCCCCGTGTCAGGCTCCACAGCGAGCACGGAGCCTGTTGGGGATTCTCCCCCCGCCCCCCGCCCCTCACCCCTGCTTGTAATCTCTCTCTCTCTCTCTCTCTCTCTCTCTCAAAATAAATAAATAAAAACTTAAAAACAAAGGGAGTCATTGAAGATGTCAGTTTCTGAGATCATAAGCAAGTAAGAGTCCTTAAGGGCACTGTTAGAGAGTCGATCTTATCCCCCTGCTCTTCAGTAAACAATGGGGGCCAGATGGTAGGAAAAAGAAAACAAAACCAATAAGAACTCACTACTCTCTAAATATTTTTAGAACAATTCTTTTATGTCATCTGTATTTTCAGCAATGGCTAGATATGGGGTAAAGATGCATTATGTTTTATGGGCAGCTGGGGGAGAAGGATGTCCATGACAAGATAAATGGCGAACAACATAGAGAAAAAAAGAGATGAATGAAAACCTGTAAGTGAAGAAAAATAAGTGAATAGACCCATGATGAGTAATTGGCCTATAGAAGTTTCCAGAGGAAACCGAATAGCAACGGAGAGGAAGCCCCCAGAGCTGCCCCAGTGGGCACTTACGGACTTTTAGCTTTGGTGGACATGAACGAATTTTCAACAGAACAAACTCACATTCAGCTTAACTTAATATCTTATAGCAATTTGATATTAAGGAATAGAACTGTCAGGTGGAACAGGACTCTGCTTCTCTCTCCCTTTTGTCTTCTCCCCTATATGGAATACCTAAATATTATCTAAATTTTAATTGATGAATCTGAATTTAGGATAAGAAGAGTTTACTAGGTTTTCTATTTAATTGCACTCCTATGATAAGGATGTACTTGCCAGAGGGACAAAATATTTTATCTTTGGACCAGGGCACTCCGAATACTGCTCGTTGAGATTATCTTTGCTTGTCTTAGTGACGTTTTTGTTACGTTTTACAGGTCAACTCTCCTAATGGTTTGTTGTTTTTTTTTTTTTTTTTCTGAAATTCCATTATATTTTAAAAGACATTTAGGGGCGCCTGGGTGGCGCAGTCGGTTAAGCGTCCGACTTCAGCCAGGTCACGATCTCGCGGTCCGGGAGTTCGAGCCCCGCGTCAGGCTCTGGGCCGATGGCTCAGAGCCTGGAGCCTGTTTCCGATTCTGTGTCTCCCTCTCTCTCTGCCCCTCGCCCGTTCATGCTCTGTCTCTCTCTGTCCCAAAAATAAATAAACGTTGAAAAAAAAAATTAAAAAAAAATATAAAAGACATTTAAATAATAAGAAAATAATGGTATATATTTATCCAACATGGTTACCATTTCCAATGCTCTTTATTCTTTTTGTGTAAATGCGTATATCCATCTGGTAAGTTTGTTTCTGGCCTAAGACCTTCTTTTAACATTTCTTGTAGGAATGGTCTGATGGCAATTAATTATTTCGTTGTTTTCCTTCTCAAAATGTCTTTATTTTGCCTTTCCTATTAAAAGATATTTCCATTGGGTTATAAAAGTCCAGGCTGGGGCGCCTGGGTGGCACAGTCGGTTAAGCATCCGACTTCAGCCAGGTCACGATCTCTCGGTCCGGGAGGTCGAGCCCCGCGTCGGGCTCTGGGCTGATGGCTCGGAGCCTGGAGCCTGCTTCCGATTCTGTGTCTCCCTCTCTCTCTGCCCCTCCCCCGTTCATGCTCTGTCTCTCTCTGTCCCAAAAATAAATAAAAAAAACGTTGGGGGAAAAAAAAAGTCCAGGCCAACTTTTTTTTTAGCACCTTAAAAAAGCTGCCCTACTATCTTCTCGTTGTCTTATTTCTAATGAGAGACCTGGTGTCCTCCTTTTCTCTGCTGCTCTGTATGTATGTTGCTTGTAAGAGTTTCTCTTGGCCACTACTCTTCAGCAATTCGATTTGATATGATTTAGTGTGGCTTCCTCTATTTCTTTGCATTTTCCTTGTTTCAAGTTTATTTACTTGGAGAGAGAGAAAGAGAGAAAGTGCGCATGCACAGGACGGGTAAGAGAGAAGGAGAGAGAGAATCCCAGCAGGTTCTGCACCGTCAGCGGGGTCCAACTCACAACCCGTGAGATCGTGACCTGAGCTGAAATCAAGAGCCGGAGGCTGAACCAAGCGAGCCACCCAGGCGCCGCGCTGTCATCTTTTATTGTGATAAGAACATGTCACACACAATCTGCTCTCTTGACAAATTTTGAAGTGCACAGTGTGGCCATCTTGACCAATTCCTTTCTTTAGGTGTAATACTAATTGCCCTCAAGCCCCTGTCCAGGCTTACAAATCCTGGCGCCATTTTCTTGTTTTCAGTGGCCTGAACGACTTTCTACTCTCCTTGTTTTAAAACTCCAATCTCAGGGCGCCTGGGTGGCTCAGTCGGTTGAGCGGCCGACTTCAGCCAGGTCACGATCTCGCGGTCCGTGAGTTCGAGCCCCGCGTCAGGCTCTGGGCTGATGGCTCAGAGCCTGGAGCCTGTTTCCAATTCTGTGTCTCCCTCTCTCTCTGCCCCTCCCCCGTTCATGCTCTGTCTCTCTCTGTCCCAAAAATAAATAAATATTAAAAAAAAATTTTTTTTAAATAAAAAATAAATAAAACTTCAATCTCAGAGGACAGTCCTGTTTCCCTTGTTTCCACATATCCGGTAGTTAAGAGATACTGTAACTCTACCCACCTATGCAATCCTCATGTCAGTTGCTGTCTAGTTCATTTTGCTCCAGCAAATAGCCTTCCTTTAGACACTCGAGGACAGTGAGCACTCTCCCATCTCAGAACTTTCACACACGTTGTGTGTGGCCTTTTCCTGGAACAATTTTCCTCCTGTTCACCAAGAAACTAATTCCCGCGTCAGGCGCAGGATGCATCTTTTTTTGAAAAAAATGTTTTATCCATTTTTCAGAGAGAGTGTCGGTGCACGTGAGTGGGGGAGGGGCAGAGAGAAACGGGGACAGAGGAGGATCCAAAGCGGGCTCTGGGTTGGCAGCAGAGAGACCTACAGGGGGCTCGAACCCAAGAACCATGAAATCATGACCTGGGCCGAAGTCAGACACTCAACCGACTGAGCCACCCAGGCGCCCCAGCTCAGGATGCATCATAAAAATAACTTTCTTTGGGGAGTGATCCCTCTACTACGTTAAGCCTCCCCACTTCCTATTTCCCCTTATAAAATACTGGTTTCATAGACTTTATCAGAATATATAACTCTCTATTTATTCAAGTTTTTACTTAGTGTTATCTTTCCCCACTTAATGGTGTAAGAGCAAATGCAAACATAAATGACTTAAATTTCTCCCTGTTGAAAAGAAGGGAAGAGATTCTCCTTTGCCTTTTTCTTTCAGAATTTCTTTCCCAGTCCTCTTCAAATATATGTAAATCTTTTTAATGACTAAACAAAACTGTTGCCAGTGTCATCCCTCAGGAATATTTCCTTGAGGACCTGAGAGTCATCTTGTTGACATGTAATCATCAAATAATATAAGGCCCTATCTCCCAGTGTCCTAGGATGATGTAGACCTAAGTTTAGCTGTCACCTGACTCCAAAGGGCAAAACCTACCTTCAATCCTAAAGAGAGGAGAAAATTAGCAATGTGATCATGAGAACATGAAATTCTTTTCAAGTTTATTTATTTTGAGAGAGAGAAAGAGAGCACCAGTGGTGCAGGGGCAGAGAGAGAGAGAGAGAGAGAGAGAGGGAATCCCAAGCAGGCTCTGTGCTGTCAGAGACGTGGGGCTTGAACCCACAAACTGTGAGATCATGACCTGAGCTGAGATCGAGGGTCATCCGCTTAAGGCGTACCTGGGTGGCTCAGCGGGTTAAGCATCAGGCTTGGGCTAGGGTCACGATCTCACAGTTCGTGGGTTTGGGCCCCACGTCGGGCTCTGTGCCGACAGCTCTGACCCTGAAGCCTGCTTCAGATTCTGGGTCTTCTTGTCCCTCTGCCCCTCACCCTATCATGCTCTGTGTCTCTGTCTCTCAAAAATAAACATTAAAAAATTAAGAAAAAAAAAAAAAAGAATCAGACCCTTAACTGACAGAGCCACCCAGGTGCCCTGATATCATGAATCTAGTGTGTTGTATCTATTTAGCTATATAAAAGAGTGGTATTTCTTCTTGTCTTAACGACGTCTTTAGCGCATTACCTACAATGTGCATTGCATTCTTATTGTGCATTACTCTTATTCAATAATGAAATCTTTTTCTTTGCTACTTTCGTAGAGAGGTTTTCCGGGCTGGGAAGAGATTTTGTTTATAATGATATTTCCCCAATAATGGTGAGCTCCACGAGGACAGTCACCAGGTCTGTTTTGTTTATCACTGTATTATTCTCAGTGCACATGCAGTGACCTGGATATAGGTCAAATAATTGTTTAATGAAAGAATGAATGAAGAACCTAGCAGGAGACTCCATTTTTCTACTCACTTTCCCTACAGGGCTATTATGTGGCCCAAATGGAGTCAGACCAACCTAACCGGGAGCTTTAATTCCATCAGTATTTTGTAGTGTGATAAAAGACATGTTGCTTAAGCTCCCTGAACTTGAATTTTCTTACCTGTAGGATAGGGATAATAGCACCTATCTCAGAAGACCATTGTGAGCATAAACTGGTAAAAATATGCGACATGGTGCCTACCTGTACATAAGGAATGACAAATTCAGCCGGTAACAGTTCATTACGATCGTTTACCCCAAATATATAAACATTTTTGTTGGGACCCAAGCATCACAATGATAAGGACAACTGTGGTTCAGAAGAGGTATGAAAAATTGCCTTTGACATCTTATCAGAAAATCTGGTAATTCTACCACCCCGTCCTCAGATTTATGTGGGCTTTTCTGTTAGGTTGACATTATGGGACTGCACCTGTTACCCCAACCATTCTCCCTACCTTTCCTTGCTGATGCATAACTGATTCTTCACTCAGCCAGCAATTCAGAGTATATGTGTGAGATATGTCACGGTGCCTGTAAGCCAGAGGTAAGCAAATTATAAACGTAACATTCTAAGACTCTGGCATTTTTCCATTTCCTCTCCTGATCAGTTGGTATCTTCTCTCTGTGGATCATTTGTTCAAATAGGTGAGCCCAATCAGGTTACTTGTGGATTTGCAGTGTTTTTAAATTTTCTTTAAGAGACGTATCCTAATTCATGCTATGATTTCATTCCCTCTCCCTACATCTCACATCCCCATACTTCACTCTGAACCCCCTTAAGGAGATACAACGTGGTCAGCACAAAGACCATTAGCTGTCATGATTTTAAATATTTCAGAAAAGAGGGTTACAAACGATGTGTGTGCGCGCGTGCGTGCATGTGCGTGAGCACACACAGGAACGGCCACATACATTTAGAGTGAGAAAGAGAAAAAAAGAGTTATTCATGAAAGATCACTGGGTCAAGATTAAGAAAGCTGGCTTTCTCTGCTGGGACCGCCAATGTGTCATTATGTGAAGTCAGGCTAATGATTTAATTTCTTAGTTCATCTGCCCTTCATTATTAAAATTGGAACGGATGGTGCCTTTCTGCACTTGACCACAGTACTAGGCACAAATAGATCACTCGATTGTTATAGATTCATGGATTCGTCCCTAGGAAAGTAATATGTGAAAATGAGGAGGGTATTTTCAATCCCTAGGATCAATGTCTTCAATGCATTTAATGTAATATGCTAATGTGATAATGTAATCCTAGACCTCATTATACTCCTGTTCTCAGAATTCAACCTTTTCTTTTTTTTTTTTTAATTTTTTTTTAATGTTTTTTATTTATTTTTGAGACAGAGAGAGACAGGGCATAAACAGGGGAGGGGCAGAGAGAGAGGGAGACACAGAATCGGAAGCAGGCTCCAGGCTCTGAGCCATCAGCCCAGAGCCCGACGCGGGGCTCGAACTCACGGACCGTGAGATCGTGACCTGAGCCGAAGTCCGACGCTTGACCGACTGAGCCACCCAGGCGCCCCAGAATTCAACCTTTTCAAACACTTTAGTAAGGAAACCACTAAGAATGGGGATCATGCTCTTTTTTACATTTAAGTGCGTCAGTTTATTAGGGAAACGCTGTACTCAGAAGTCAGCTTAGGAAACCTGTGCAGAGAAAATGGGATGCTGAGATGCTTTTATGCTCGGCTGTAGGAACATATCTCACAGTGAGATAAAGTAATAACAGTGATTTCCTTGTGCGACTCATAAGCTGATTCTGGTGGCAGTTGCCGGAAGAATTCTACACGTTGCTAGAATGACGCCATCTTTTCTGTAACTATATTTGCCGAACCCCAAATCACAACACGTGATTCAGCTATTTTTTTTCTGATTTCTAAATATCTGTAAAACGTCTTAAAAACTATTCCGATTAAGTACCGTCACGTTCTACCTTGAGCGAATCACCTTTATTGAGAATAATCAAATTATGGGTCAGCTGGATTACCTGTCCTGGACAGTTTGGAGCCCATAGTTATCAAGTATAAAGCCAAGATGATTACTTTGAAGAAGACAAAATTCACTGAAATGTAATAAGGCCGTGTGCCTATTTAAACACTAGTCGTACTCTTTTACACTCATACCTTGTCTTAATATACGTAAGATGCCCTAAAATAAGAATAATCACAAAATGACTGAATCTGTTGTTTGCCTTCTTTCTTGCCAGAGTTAATTGATTGCCACAGCAGGTAATAATTCCTTGTTCCTCTGTATTTATAAAAAAAAAAAAAAGGTAGTTATTAATAGACTACGGTACAGTTGTTATTCAACCACACCTCTGTACTTGGGATAAAATGGCTTGGTGTACATCTATTATTGGGCATAATAGTGTTCTTTGTACTAAACTTGCACAAAGGATCAATCCAATATTTTCAGGAAATAGGTATACTGACTTCCCCTTGACATTTACGTAGCGATAGGAGACCGTTATCCCTGTGACAATATGGTTTTTTTTAAACTATCATTATCTTTAAAGAAAATAAAAACGTCCGCAGCCCTTTTAACTATCTTGTTGTAGAAATCACAGTTCAGCTTTTCTCTTGGTCCTATCAGCATATATAAGATAGTTTCCTTCTAAGTTCTAGCTTCTCCATATGTCCTTGAGGCCCCCCATGTGAACTCCTATAGATTTCTCATTTTCAACAAGTTAGAAGTCACCATTGCCGGTTGTGTTTGTTCCTTTCTCTAACTATATACTAGCTTCAAGCCTGAGGAAGGGAGAGCGGGGATGGCCGAGGACATTTTTTAAATGTTTATTATTTATTTTTGAGAGAGCAGAAGAGAGAGAGAGAGGGAGGGAGAGCAGGGGAGGGGCCAAGAGAGAGGAAGACACAGAATCGGAAGCAGGTTCCAGGCTCCGAGCCGTCAACGCAGTGCCCGATGCAGGGCTCGAACTCACGTAGTGTGAGATCATGACCTTGGGCCCAAGTCGGATACCCAACCGACTGAGCCACCCAGGCGTGCCAGATATTATCTTCTAGAGTCTTAAGGTTAAAGAAGCTTAATATCCAAGGAAACTTTTATATCCAAAAGGGAAGTGCCTAAGAAAACAGTTGGCTATGGATAGCAGAGGGGGCAAAATCACATTAGCATTTAATTCTGTTATTACTTTCAGCCAAAATAGAATTGAGGCCTTGGAAGTATTACCAGAAGAATGAAATAGGAAACATCTCTTATTAGCATACAAACTTAATTTTATTCTGATATCACAACATTGTCAATCAAATTGGAAACTCAATTCTCACCTAGTGAGAAGAAATGAACATTAATATTTTTTTTCTCAAAACACTTTCTTCTGTAACATTGGAAAACACCAAGTGGAACTCTTTTCAGTGCTTTTTGCTAAATCATTCCGTCCTCTTCCAATGCTGTCCGTCGAAGAACATTGCCGAGAACCTCTCCAAAGACAAGGATGCATTGAGACAGGGTTGCCATTTTAGCCCAAGACCATTTGAAAATGCAAACCAAACAAAAGATAGGCTTGATGTATTTGGTGGTCATTGGGGGCTTTCAGTGCAGTTCCTACCTGCACAACATCCACTAGCCCCATCAGCTTTTTTGGTCCAAAGTATTGTTCTAGTATATTTATGTTTATTTTTGAGAGAGAGAGCGTGAATGGGGGAGAGGGAGAGACACAGAATCTGAAGCAGGCTCCAGGCTCTGAGCTGTCAGCACAGAACCCGAGGTGGGGCTCGAACTCACAAACCTCGAGATCATGACCTGAGCTGAAGTTGGCCTCTCAACTGACTGAGCCACCCAGGGGCCCCATATTGTTCCAGCGTATTTAAACAATCACATGTATATGATAGTTTGTCTCCACCCCCCTGGAGCCTAATCTTCTGTGGTTGCTTCCCGGTTTGCAAGAAGCCAGAAATGGTTGATAGGTAACACTGAATAGAATAAGACTATTCGTAAATAGAATTGATTGCTATATAAATACCGTACTTACACTAAATACTGCACTTAAACACTAAGTCCTTGACAGAAAAGATCCTCAGTTGGCCTAGCGTTTTTACCCCCGAGGCTGCGTACCTGAGTATAAAAATGTTTTTGTAAAGTCAAATAATTTTATAATCCTCCCTAGACACATCCAGAGAGTTCCAAATTAATGGGCAGATGACACTGCAGTGTCATCAAAAGAACATGGGCTTTTCACTCAGACAGATGGCCTTTGGGAAGTTTTTTTAACTTGCCCGGGCGTCAGTTTCTTTAAGTGGAAAATGCACATCGCTGCTAATTCAACGGGTTGCAGAGAAGATTAAAATAAGAAGTGTTTGCAAAACATCCAGCACGGTGCATGGAGTATACTAATTCAAGAAAGATGTTCATCGTATGAAAACTTAACTTCCAGAACATTTGAAAATGCACTTTAAAAAATTACATTCTTAGGGCGCCTGGGTGGCTCAGTCAGTTAAGTGTCCGACTTCAGCCCAGGTCATGATCTCACAGTTCATGAGTTTGAGCTTTGGGCTCTGTGCTGACAGTTCGGAGCCTGGAGCCCGCTTCGGATTCTGTGTCTGCCTCTCTCTCTGCCCCTCCCCAACTTGCGCTATGTCTCTCTCTCTCTCTCTCTCTCTCTCAAAGGTAAATAAACATTAAATTTTTTTTGAATCACAATCTTTATTTTCTACATGTTTTCAAGCTAGAAACTGCACTTGATATTAATAATAACCTTGTTAGAAAGGACGTGTGCTTATTATATTCTCATCGTACAAAAGAAAAGTCACAGAACGCAAGAGGTATGCGACTCACCCTACGTTATCCAGTTAGCAGGTGGCAGACACAGGGTAAAATGTGGTTCTTTTTTTTTTTTTTTTCCTCTAAGTCTACTGCTGTCTCAATGATGCAGAATAGTCATGACTTTGGAGGAATTAAAATACAAGCGTAAAAGGGGGAAACATGTGACTGGGAAACATGTAAATAATTTGTTATTTATAATCACCGTGTAATTTCTACAGCAAGTTGATCCTAAGGTCGGCCCTTTGTTACTGGAGTTACATTATAAGCTAAAAGAATAAGAAAGAGTGGAATTTCTCTACATAGGAAAAGGAGGGATCGTTGGAGGTGTGGAGTGCTTGATTTGGGAAGCCAAAGCCAGCAAAGTAGACTGGCTAAAAGCCAGGCCTGGGGGAAACGGGAGCACTGATGGTTGAAGGAGAACTTTAGAGGAACAACAGAGGTACTTCACCGATATTTTCTTATAATTTTCCTTCAGGGTGTGACGTAAACCTAACCCCCATTCCCAGAACAAAATCATCACCGAAATCTCAGTGTTTTAATACTGCTAGTAGAGGGGCGCCTGGGTGGCTCAGTTGGTTAAGCATCTGACTCTTGATTTCAGGTCGGGCCATGATCTCATGGCCAGGAGATCGAGCCCCGCATCAGACTCAACACTGGGCATGGAGCCTGCTTAAGATTCCCTCTCTCCCTCTCCCTCCACCCCTTCCCTGCTCTCCCAGGTGTGCACTCTCTCCCTCTCTGAGAAAAAAACAAACAAACAAACAAAAAAAAAAAAAAAACACAACACTGCTGGTAGAGTGGATTTTCTTTGTCAGGGAATAGAAAATGACAGGATGTATTACCGGTTAGCTTGAATCGTTTCTGTCTTCACCCAATGACAGTCATATCTGGGTTACAAAAGAGTAAATTGTCGTCTTTTAATCTTTACAGACAATTAAGGGCCCTTATTAATGGTCTTTGTGTGTGTTATAGCAGACACCATAAATTCCAATATGGCCGTGCAGATGGTATAAGGGAGGAAGGCAAGCTCAGTGGTGAGTGCGTGCCTCTTGTAAAGGGGACTGCCTCAGCTCAGACCCGACAGATGGCTGCGGTGCAGGAATGAGTATTGCCAGAACTTCTGATTCTGAAAAGAAACAAAACAAAACAAAACAAAACAACTGCTGGTCTGAAATATTATGTGGACTTTTGTGACTTTAAAACATCTACCATATTTTAAAAACTAAATGAAATAAACAAGCAAACGGCAAACACTGTGTTGGCCAAACAAAGCGATCGACAAGCTGGATATGCCTCGGAACCACCTGTTTACAACTTCTGCCAATATTCTTATTCTTTCACATGCTACGAGTTAAATTGGACAAGCACTCTCACATATGCATCCCAAACACCTCAGGCTGGGGTTTTAATAAGTAATCGCATGACCTTGAGCGAGTGTGTTTTCTCTGTACTTCAGTTTCTTCATTTTTAAATTTTTTATGTTTATTTATTTCTTTTGCGAGAGACAGAAAGGGAGAGAGAGAGAGAGAGAGAGAGAGAGAGAGAGAGCTAGGGAAGGGCAGAGCAGTAGAGAGAGAATCCCAAGCAGGCTCCACGCTGACATTGCAAAGCCTGACACAGGGCTCCGTCTCAAGAACTATGAGATCATGACCTAAGCCGAAATCGAGAATCGGATACTTAACTGACTGAGTTACCCAGGTGCCCCTCAATCATCTTCTTTTACAATCACTCAAAGTCTGTATTTAGGTCCAGTTAATCTCTAACCGATAGTGCCATGGCTCACCAATGGCGACATTGCTCAAGAAGGAAGTCTTCTCCTCCTTGAGAAGGAACATATATATATGTTTTGTTTTTTTTTTTTTAATTTTAGTCCCTAGCCCTAGTCAATAACTAAGTTACATTTGGGGCCTATGTCACGTTTCTCCAAATTGCCCTAAGACCACAGGTGCCTTTCTAACTGAACTCTCGTAGGATGTTCCTTGCGAGCAGTCCTACTACATAATGCTGGGAAAGCAGGCTCTTTCTGAGCACTGTTTTCAACGTTTATTTATTTTTGGGACAGAGAGAGACAGAGCATGAACGGGGGAGGGGCAGAGAGAGAGGAAGACACAGAATCGGAAACAGGCTCCAGGCTCTGAGCCATCAGCCCAGAGCCTGACGCGGGGCTCGAACTCACAGACCGCGAGATCGTGACCTGGCTGTAGTCGGACGCTTAACCGACTGCGCTACCCAGGCGCCCCTCTGAGCACTGTTTTAATCTCACTGCTTTTGTCCTAAAAATTTCTATATTCGTTCTTCATCTACTACTTAAGACCGTGCCACTTTTGTCGTTTTCAAATTTTTTTTTAGCTTCCAAAAATAAATATTTATGAAAATTCAAGTAATATGAAAACTAGAAGATGATTTGTTTATATCAGTGAAATCCTGCCAACTAGATAAAACTATCACATTTTTACATGCTGTTCCACAATCTGCTTTTTTCATGCATCATTGTGTTGTGGACATTTTCTCTAGTCAATGAATTTTATTCACTAAATAAAGTAGCATCATTTGTAAATAGCTTTCTAACATTCTCTTATGTGGAAATATCATAATTTATTTAACCAAACCTCTATGGATGGGCATATGCATTTGTATTTTTTTTTTTTTGCATTTATAAGCAATTCAAAGACTACTATTTTTATACATACTTTTCCTTTTTCCAATAATTTTATGAAGATAACTTCCTAGTAGGGTTATTTCTTTAGTATATATATACACATATAAAAATTTCTATACTCCTTGACATAACTTTCTGGAGAATTGTACTATTTTGAAACTTTAAGAGACCAAGAATGAGTGTTCATTTTCTTACATGTTTACCAACATTGGGTATTTTAGTTTTCTTTTATTCTTTCATCTTTGCCAGGCTCAGAAAGATAAATGATGTCTCATTGTTCGTTCTTATATATTGTTTGTTTGTTTGTTTGTTTGTTAGCATTTCTTCTTTGGTCGAATTGCATTCATACATTTATTGACAGATTTTTGTTTTTGTTATGAATTGTCTGTTGCTGCTTTTTACCAACATTTCTATCAGAACATTCATTCCTATTATTAACTTATGATGACTCGTTTTAAAAATTTTTTAATGTCTATTTTTGCGAGAGAGAGACAGAGAGAGTGTGAGCAGGGGAGGGGCAGAGAGCAAGGGAGACACAGAATCTGAAGCAGACTCCGGGCTCTGAGCTGTCAGCACAGAGCCTGATGCAGGGCTTGAACTCACAAGCCATGAGATCATGACCTGAACCAAAGTCAGACACTTAACCGACTGAGCCACCCAGGCGCCCCATGAAGACATTTTTGAAAAGTCACTCTTTGACAGAAACATTACAAATATTTATGCAGATATTTCCTTCTATGTCAATTTTCCACCAATTTCTACGAAGCACGTTGCTGAGGAACAGTGATAGTAATTAGTAAAACCATCATGTAGCCTTAACTATGTGCCAGGCTCTCTTCTAAGTTAATTACATGGATTAGCTCATGTGATCCTGTCTACAAACCTATTATTATCATTATTATTATTATTATTATTCCTATTTTCAGATGTGGAAACTGAGATACATAGAAGTTATGTACTTGACCAAGCTGGTGGTTCTGCCGGGATTTGAAACACTGTAGCCTGGCTATGCTCTATGTCCTTAATTGCTGTGAAAGATAAATAAATCCAGATACTACTTAAAGTGGTAAGGGTAGATTTTATTGAGTAATACTACTACAATAGGGGAAAGAGTTCAGCATGAACCAAATTCAACTTCAATTTGTGCAAAAGTGACTGAATAAAAGCCAAACACAACAGAATGCACATATTGTATTCTTCAATTTATAAAAAAAAAATTTATTTGATTTTTATAGAAAATTTTAAGACAGGCAAAATTAATAAGAGATGTTGGAAGTTGAGATAATGCTTACATCTGGAGAGCTGATCGGTAAAAGGGGGGATTCTGGGATGCTAGTAATCGTCTATTTCTTAATCCGGGTGACTTTATAACTATGTTCATTGTGTATAAAATTCAATAAATTATATAGACTTATGATTTGTGTACTTATATGTACATATACATGTGTAAACACATATATACATGTGTATGTATACCCGTGTGTGTATATACATATATGATTTACAAAATTTTTCTGATATTATTTTATTTTTAGCCTCTGTATTATTGAAAATCTAAGAATAGCCCAATCATTTTTTTTTCCCTTAGTGGATGACCATAGCAGACACTTTTATTTATTTTTTCTCTTTTTTACATTTTAAATTTATTTACCTAAATTCAGATTAGTTAATGTGAGAAGTAAGGGAGATGATTCATTTTCAGCAATGCTAAATAAAACTGTGCTGTCCAGTTAACTGCAGGTTTACAACCTACTAGAAATATGTACACACACACACACACCCACACACACACACATACACACACACGGTGAAGTCCCAAACCTTTAGACACTTCACTTCCTGGTTCTTCTTCCCCTCTCCATTTCGCAGGCTTATTGTGGAGGGGCTTTGCAATGAGCATGTGCCATAGAGTAAAGAGAGGAGGGACTGGAAGTCTCTGCATCACCTCAGGAAGGTACACTTGTTCCAATCAGACTATTTTTTGCCTTACATGGGTATAGGCGACAACCGGGTAAGGCTGTAACCTCTGTGGTACTCAGCCAATGAGGAATCAGGGGAGGGAGTTCATGCTAGGAGATAAATTGTCTGCTGTAACTTCCCCGGGTGTGCCTGTCCATCAGACATCTGCTCTTGCAAGAACGTTGACTAAAGCCTTGCTTCACTGTGCTCCCAGTCTCTGCGTCCCTCCTTGGATTGGGCCAGTGGACTTATTTCTCACAGGTAACATACAGTGTAGTATTGCTTTCAGGAGTACAACCCGCTGATTCATCACTCACATACAGCAGCCGGTGCTCATCCCAATAAGTGCCCTCCTTAACGCCCATCTCCCATTTAACCCATCCCCCAACCCGCCTCCCCTCTAGCAACCCCCGGTTCATTCTCTGTATTTAAGAGTCTCTTATGGTTTGCTTCCCTCTCTGTTTTTATCTTATTCTTCCTTCCCTTCCCCTGCGTTCATCTGTTGTGTTTCTTAAATTCTACATGTGACTCAAATCGTGTATCTGTATTTCTCTGCCTGACTTATTTTGCTTAGCATAATACACTCTAGTTCCATCCACGTTGTTGCAAATGGCAAGATTTCATTCTTTTTAATCGCCAAGCAGTATTCCATTGTGTGTGTGTGTATATGTGTGTGTGTGTGTGTGTGTGTGTGTGTGTGTGTATATATATATATATATATATCACTTCTTCTTAATCCATTCATCAGTCGGTGGACATTTGGGCTCCTTCCATAATTTGGCTACTGTGCATAGTGGTAGCAGCCACTTTTAGTTGCCTACACATTAGCCAATCCCCTTTTACTTCTTATTGGCCATCAGAGTCCACGGTTAATAATAGAGCATGGGAATGTCAGGTCCTCACTTCCCTAGACCCCCTTACAGCTTTGTTCTGGCTTAAAAGATGCGAGGAGAATTTTGCTAGATCTGTCACAGAGACCCCACCGGAACTGCTGCCACCATGGATGCTCGGGAGGATCTGGCGTCCAGGTGACGCTGGCCAAACGGGCTTAATGATAGATTGAAATGGTAGAATGAATGAAGAAAGTAGCAGGGACGAATGTCGAGATGATAGTCAAAGGAAGAAGCCTCCTACCTACTGCATATAAAAATGTCATTGGAGTGGGCTAGAAGATCTTCCTGGAGAATCAGCAGCAGCACTGAGCAGATAGAAGAAAACATGGAAGGAGTAGATAAACTAAAAACAATTCAGGCATCTTGGCAAGTGGTTGCGACTGAGCTAGAGCCAATGTTTTCTGACAGTTTGGATGCACCCTGGGCAAACACTTCATTCAAGCAGCTAACACTGGCGAGTCCAAGGTTTTCTCATTATAAAATGAAAGGGGGCTATCACAGTGGCTTTAAGGCTGCTAAGGATACTGCAACGTTAGAACTTCGACCGTGGTCCCTCATCCACTGAGATCTTGCTCTCAAAGTTTCCATACTCTACTGTGACTTTCTTAATTCCTCCCACCATGCCTGCAGGTTGGCCAAGGTGGCTTTTGATGATACAATTACAGAAATGGATACACAGAGCGAAAGAAGCTCTGGGGACTCTATCCTCAGGATGCGGTTGTTACATTCTAATCTGATACTATGGACTTCAGACGTGCAGGGTGATGGTTAAAGAGCAGAATAAGGAATGTCCGCAGGGTCGCCTGAGTCGCTCCGTCGGTTAAGCGTCCGACTGCGGCACTGGTCGTGATCTCGCGGTGCACTGAGTCCGAGCCCCGCGTGGGCTCTGTGCTGACGGCGCGGAGCCTGGGGCCTGCTTCTGATTCTGGGTTTCCCTCGCTCTCTGCCCCTCCCCCACTCGCGCTCTAGCTCAAAGATAAATAAAAACATAAAAAAAAAAAAAGAATTTCTGCAGGAGGTAGAAGACGAAAGGCAGTGAGACCTAAAAGCCATCAAGAGAAACCACCTCTGACCACCCTACTCCTTTCCATTACCCCACCCTGCCCTTGGCAATTCCTCCAGAGTCACTAAGGAACACCAAATCTGACTTTTATAGTTGGTCTCAGAATTGAGGTTTCTGCCCTGTTGGTTTTTGGTTTTTTTTGTTTGTTTGTTTGTTTGTTTGTTTGTTTGTTTGTTTGTTTTTTTACATTGTTCAAAAGTTCTTAAAGGCAAGAATGCATTTCTTTTAGATTCATTTAAGACACTAACAGGACTGCACAGAAGCCTTTTCAGCGTTACCATATTATCTCCTGCCAAATGTGGCAAGACCACCATTGGAAATAGAAATTACAGGGGTGCCTGGGTGGCCCAGTTGGCTACGCACGCAAGTCTTGGTTTTGGCTCAAGCCATGGTCTCGCAGTCGGGGGATCGAGCCCCCCGCGTCCGGCTCTGTGCTGAGAGCATGGAGCCTGCTTGGGATTCTCTGTCTCCCTCTCTCTCTGCCCCTCCCCCCACTCCCTCCCGCAATAAATAAATAAACTTAAAAAAAGAAATAGAAATTAGGTCAAAAGCCATTAGACTTCTAAGTGATGCAAGCATCTACAAGACGGGTTCATCATATTACGGAGGTGTAAGTGGTATTCCTTCCTCTCAAACAGGCTACCGTTGAAGGTGGTATGGAAAAGTCTTCATGGGCATTATGTTATTTGTTTCTTCCCCTTTCCCTTCCCCTCCCCCTCCCCCCAGGGACCCTCCCCCCCTTTACTCCCCCAAAATTTTTTTTTTTTTTTTCATTATATGTAACTTGAAGCTCATTTGTACTATTGGATATCCGTCTGGAGCCACAGATACAGAATCTGTACTGGTCTTATTTAACCACTGCATGGGATTAACATTAAAGTTAAATAAAGCAAATCTTAATTAAAAATGCCCAATATTGGGATGCCTGGGTGGCTCAGTCGGTTAAGCGTCGGACCCTTGGTTTCAGCTCAGGTCACGATCTCACAGTTCTTGGGTTCGATTGGGCTCGGCACATTTGGTGCAGAGCCTGTTTGGGATTCTCTCTCTCTCCCTCTCTGTCTCTCTGTCTCTCTCTCTGCCCTTCCTCCACTCGCTCTCTCCCCCAAAATAAATAAATACACTTTAAAGAAATAAATTATTGGGTGTAGAAATAATTATTGGGTGTAGCTGTGTAAGGGCTTGGTGAGATATGACACAATAGCCATGTGACCAGGAGAGAAAAAACTGGAGAGAAAAGCCTTCATGCTAAGGATGGCGATGTGAAAAGATATAAAGGGGCCCAGATCCTTGTGGACATCACTGAGCCACTGTGCCAACTCTGGAAGAACCTCCTTCCGATCTCTTCCGATGTGGGCAAAGTAAAAACGAAACAAAGTAAAATAAACCAACACAAATTGAAGCGCCTATTTTTTTTTTTAATTTTTTTCCCAACGTTTATTTATTTTTGGGACAGAGAGAGACAGAGCATGAACGGGGGAGGGGCAGAGAGAGAGGGAGACACAGAATCGGAAACAGGCTCCAGGCTCCAGGTTCTGAGCCATCAGCCCAGAGCCCGACGCGGGGCTCGAACTCGCGGACCGCGAGATCATGACCTGGCTGAAGTCGGACGCTTAACCGACTGCGCCACCCAGGCGCCCCTGAAGCACCTATTTTTAACCCAATTTAAACCACTCCTCCTTGGACTTGTTGCCAAGAATGTCTTCAGGAGGCAGTGATCTTCTTCTTCTAGGTGCGTATCTACGATAGTCCTTCTCCACCTCCAAAGTGAAATAATGAGGAATACCTCTGCGTTGTGTTGTCATTATATACTCTTCTTGGAAGAGTGAAACCTTCGCTTATGCAGACTTAGGACTTCTGTCGTTTCTATTTGTCAGTATGTTGTCAATATTGTGTTGTTCTTATTATTTCTTGTTCATAAGGGGTTTTCTTCTATATCCTTCTTTGGCATTCACCTGTTATGTAGTTCTATCTTCCATTCCAGTTTTTTGGCCCATAAAAAAAAAATCAGCAATCTTCTACTTTAATTACATTTTAACATTAGATGACATTATTATATTTCCCCTATTTCCTGGCTGACATAATATTACACTGTTCTCTCTATAGTTGGTACTTAGTGTATATTTTTTCATTTATTCAACATAATTTATATCTGCATGATGTTCCTCCAAGCTGTGTTATATGATTAGAATACGGTCTTAATTTCAATGATACTTTAATTTTGTACCCTTTTTATGACCCCTCCCCTCCCCCGGGAAGGAGTGATATTATAAACCTGAATTTATGCCACTTTCTCTCTTAAAGCCTCTATCACTCTCTTTGGTTATTTTATGGTCATAATTTGTCTTTTGTCCATAAAGAAAGTAGTTTTCTTGGCTACCACTAGCTCTAAGAAGGAGAAAAAACTAAAGATGTAACCTAAAAAAAGGAATATGAATTATTTAGTCGTGTGATATATCTTTCTTGTGAAACTTCCCCAATACTCTCTACGACGTTGAAATTGCTATTTTTACAATTTCATATGAGAATAGAAACTTGTATTCTGGTCCGTTTGTATGTTTCTGTCTTTGGGCACATCACTGAACGATTTATGGGGTGATATTCAGTAAGCCAATATGATTGAAACTCATAACCAAAATGAACGTGTTGTTTATTTCACACAGTCACCTTACAATTTTGGTAGCTGCCATTGGAGTCAGTTGATGTCTCACACAAGAAAATAACTTTCATTATCTTATAATTAGACTTCACTTTCGATCTTAAACAGGAATGTGAAATTTGTTTTGTAACCTCTTTCTCTAGACTTGACTTCTGAAGGCAATTTACACCTTCATGTTCTGTACTCCTGCTAGTTTATTCCCCCCTGCCATCTAGGGCAGTGTTTTTTAAAAAGATAAGTGCTTTAACCATAGCAGCAATTACTGTAAATCACAAATATAAATTTTTAATGTTAAAAAATGTTTATTTCTGCATTAATGGTGTCTTGATGCAGCACAATAAGTGTGTTCCTTGAACAGTTGGAGAACGGTGTTTTTTGTCTCGTTTTGTTTTGTTTTGTTTTGCATTCCAGCTGACAAATACCGAAGAAAGTTTGCATCAAGGGAGAAGTGTTCGCATTTGTGTCATAAATTGCACATTTTTATGTTCCTTCTGAAATATACTTGAAATGTAAGCCAACATCCAGAATACTGAATTTTTCACTGTGCTTAATGAAGTCTGCCTGCCTCCTTCCTTCCTTCCTTCCTTCCTTCCTTCCTTCCTTCCCTCTTTCCTTCCTTCCTTCTCACCTTTCTTAGGATGTCAGTAAATACACTGTGGATATTTCTTGGAAACAACAGATGGTTATGCGGTCATAAATTGATCTTCTGATTTGCAGATGAGAAGAAAATAAAAATAATTTGTACTTTGGGATTGTAAGAGCGCACGGGACACAGTAGAACATGTGTATATATATTTTGACAATGATCAGGAAAATGATGAACTACGAAGGTGACTGCAATACCCAGGTAGGCTAAATTTCAAAGCTGTTGGGGAAAGGGTAGGTGAACAGGTAGAATGGGGATGATTTGCTGACATGACTTTAAAACTAATTCCTGAGAGGGATGGTCAGTAGTTTAAATTCGAGTATTCAATCAGATGTGGTTAACTTGTGCTTTATCTTGGCAGGCAATGGAGTCCTAAGGAATCTGATCTGGTGTGGAAAGTCACAGAAACAGGACGCTTCAGAGTGGTGGTTGGCAATTTCAGATTTATTGCAGCACTATGTGTTTATAGGTGTTATATGAAATTTTGAGCAAGACTCCGGAGGAAATACAGAAAAAGATAATTGGCAACATGTGGAAAGTTTTTCAAGGCCCCAAACGTACTCTAGGATCCAGTCTTCAGGATCCAGACAAGGCTTCGGTTCCAGTGAACCAGATAACCCCCAGAAACCCAGACCTAGCATTGAGGGATCTCAGACATTTGACTTCAGGTATGGCTTCAGATCCTGCAGTAGGGAGGTGTACATGCCTACAGATGAGCAATACTAGGAGAAGATTATAAAATGTGTTGGTTCTTGGAGATGAAAGATCCCCCTTTTCTTCTCCAACTTGTATATACCTTGCAGATTTTATCACAGTGCCCAAGCAGTAAATAGGTGGCTTCTGAACTGAAGAATATCTAGCTTCACCCAGAGCATGACAAAGTAACGTTTTTGTTTTGATGTGGCCTCTCTCTCTGTTTTCAGATTTATCTCAAAGCGGTCAAGGATTTCAAGTTGATCCTCTGTTCACCCCATCTCTCCATTCCTTCTGTTGTCCTCAAGCAGTCCCCTGGAGTCCCTCCTCTCTCCCTCTGCTTCCTTTACATTTCACTAGAGCAAGATAGAACATCGTTGTAGAGCTTTTTCTCCATGTTTTCGCTCGTTCCGTTGCTTCCTGGGCATTGACGTTGAATTGCCAACAAAATAAATCCCTACAGCATGGTTCCTAGTATATTTCTCCTCCGGTGTAAGAGAACACCCTAGTCTGGTCAAAATCTTCCCAGGAAAACTCATACAAGTTGATTCAAATGGTCTTGACCTGTTTAGGAATGTAGAAGTATGATCAGAGAAGGAAGAACCTTTTGCACTTTTGGAAGTATGGCATACAGGCAGCTACCTAGCCTACAGAATTGGTCGTGACAGGGTATTCAAGTACAATTGAAAAACATCAAGAAGACGTATCTGCTAGACTTCTAAATATAAATGTAAAATACAAATGTGGAGATTTGGAGACGGAGAACTAGTGAGCAGCTTACTGCAGCTCTATAAATAACAGCGTCAGCGTCTCCACTGACGAACAAATTTCTCTCACTTTGGCGTTTATGAGAAAATGAACGACTTCTATAGATGCTGATAGATCTTTGTGTCCTACCTTCTGCCATCCCCTGATGTCTCATTAGACTGTGCTCGCTAATGCTTTTACGGTTGGCTCCAATGTTACTACACCTTCTGATTAAAAATCAAGTCAAGGGAAAAGTATTAATAACCGCAGTCTATATTAGGGTAGTGCTTTTAAATTTTTCAGGGCCTGTCTTCGTCTAGCGATGCCATTCTCTTTTTCAAAACAGCTCTGCTAGTTATGAAGAATGGGTATGATCCACGCTATACAGATAATGAAATTGCAGAGCGGGATTGAGGGCATCATGTATTTCTGTCGGATACCATGCTGTATCTGCTACAAACAAATAAACCTGGAGGGAAAATGAAGAAAAACTATGAGTTTTCCTTCTGTCTTTCCATCTGAAACAGGCGCAGTCATCATAACAAAAGCAGCAATCAGTGTTTTGGGACTTTCTTGTCTATCCAAAGTAAGTTGACATTAAACACCTGCTCTTTACCTAACATGGCTTATGAGTTCCTAAAGGTTAATGTGCTGGGTAACTGGTGACCAGAAGGAGTTAGTCAGCTTTTTTGCTGGTTTCTTTGTTTACTTTTTTTGTTTATTTGTTTCTGGTATACTTTCACAGAATCATTAGGGACAGAAAAAGATAGGTGCTTATCCAATAATAAGATAATTGCATTTTCCCTTAAACTGTTTCCAATTGTTACAACAAAGGTTCTACCTCGATTTATTAGACTGTAAATAATAGCTAACATTATTGAGTTGTTATATGGTGATGGTGGAGTGTTTTACTTTGAAACCACCTCAGGATCTACAGTGCGATATAAATGTGTGGGCAAATTAAGACAGCCTCACTGCAGGGGCAGTTAACGGGCATTTGAAGTAATTTGACTTGGAATCAACAAAAGAGAAATAGTTATTTAGCATTTCCAATACTATTATCAAAATCGACACCAGAGGCTCTGTAATTAAAATAAAAGACGTTACTACATTTCGTCACCAGAGAGTTGAAGAGATGGCCGGTTAGAAAGATTGTACAGGTCCAGCTACCCTTAGGAGAATCAGGTATAAGAATCTGATAATCCCAGCAACCTATGACCCTCTGCGCAGCACTCACAATCTGCGTCCCCATTGATTCTGCGTCCCTCCGCTTCACAGGGGACACTTTGGCTGCTTCTGCTGGAAGAGTATCACTGTCTCTGCCCTAGAGTAAATCGTTTCCGCAAATTTCAGTCTGTGTCTTTTCAGTGCAGAGTGGAAATTCACTTGAGCTACGTGCAGTCATGAATGATTTTGTGCTTATGAATATTGGTACATATGACAGAATGTGGTCAAAGACCTATTTTCAATGAAGCATACCACCGAGTGGTGGGGTTTTGGAGTAGGGAAGTGTTCAACCTCTGCCCATTTCTCACCACGAAAACTCCCTGTACTTACCAGAAGAACCTGACAATTGTTAAATGATGAAATTGCCATAGGATTTTTGCGCAGGTCTCTGCTAAGTATGTTACCTACTTTCTCTTCATCTTTATTTATTTTTTTTTTTAATTTTTTTTTCAACGTTTATTTATTTTTGGAACAGAGAGAGACAGAGCATGAACGGGGGAGGGGCAGAGAGAGAGGGAGACACAGAATCTGAAACAGGCTCCAGGCTCTGAGCCATCAGCCCAGAGCCTGACGCGGGGCTCGAACTCACGGACCGCGAGATCGTGACCTGGCTGAAGTCGGACGCTTAACCGACTGCGCCACCCAGGCGCCCCTTCTCTTCATCTTTATAGCAGTCCTTTGGTTTTTATTTTTTATTGTGTTTTCATTGTCCTCATTTTTTTTTTTTCTCATAAGGAAAGTGAAGCCTGAAGGAACTAGGTAAGTTGGCCAAGATTTCACAGCCGATAAATGGTAGAGCTGAGAGGTTTATGTAGATCTATTTACTTCACAACGTAAATATGGTCTACTGTTTGCCAAAATGTAAGACATGGACATCTGTGCTGTACGTGGGTTATTTTAGGTGACACGCAGACATGGCCTTTATAAATAATAACTGAGCGAGAAAGCTATTTTCTTAGCAATCTTCATATGATTCCAATTGCCCAATCAAAAGTGACTCTCATCCCATTCCTTCTCTTTCATATTCCTCCATTTGATTTTCTTCGGTGAATTTGTTCCAACTCTGATTAACTTGTGTGCTTATTTGTATTGATTGTTGTTTTGTCCCAGTTAGGGTCCCAATGAGGCCAGATACCTTGAGTATCCAGGCACCGGGTACGGGGACAACAAATATCACTTATATGAATGAGTGGATTATGTTAAGGAGAAAGTCTCTATCTGGGGCTAATGAGTCTTTAACAACTTTCTACCATTTGGCAATATCCCAGTGTCATAAACAGGAAATAGATTTGGGATTAGAGCATTTGGCAGAAACTAGAAATCATAGCTATTCTATATGACTAGCAATCCTGATTTTCCATTTAAGCTGTTTCCTTTTTAATTATATATATATAGGTATATATATAGGTATAGGTATATATATAATATTTATATACACACATACATACACACACATACATTTTTAAATAAGTGTGTTGAGAGGGGCGCCTGGGGGGCTTAGTTGGTTGAGCATCCAACTCTTGATTTCGGCTCAGGTCATGATCTCACGATCTGTGAGCTCAGGCTCAGGTCATGATCTCACGGTTCATGGGATCGAGCCCCGCGTTGGGCTCTGGGCTGACCGTGTGGAGCCTGCTTGGGATACTCTCTCTCTCTCCTTCTCTCTCTGCCCCTCCCTGGCTTGCTCTCTCTCTCTCTCTCTCTCTCTCCCTCTTTAAAATAAATAAAATGAAAAAAATTTAAAAAATGTGTTGAAAGACTATATATATTTAATTATATATATATATATATATATATATATATATACCTGTGTTTTAAATGAGTGTGTTGAGAGACAATAATAAATAAACGAGTGTACAGGTGTTGGAAAGTTATCGCTGTGATTGTGAATGTTATATTCCATCGTCAATGAAAATAAAGAGAAGAATATTTTGTAGTGGAGAAATAAATAAAATGTGCTTTAAAATGCAGCTAACGGAACAGCAAGGCTCTAGGAGAGTTCCCAAGGAAATCCATGTCATGGTTCCTACTCTCAACTCAAATGGGAAGACAGTATATATTAATTGATGTTGTTCTATGATAAATGATCAAGACACAGAACGTAATGCAAAAGGGAATTTTTAAAAAGGGAGATATCGATTTGGGCTTGGGTAGACAGGACAAAATAGCTTCACAGGGGTGGAATTCAGTTGTGTTCCAAAAATAGCCTCCCGCTACATCCCCACCTACTGGTTCAACCAACATCAGTTGAAAGCCTACAGTGAGGAAAACAACGTATCAGGCACTCTGGAAGAAACTACCCTAAAGAAACTTCCTCCTGCTCTGAGAACAATCACAATCCAGTGAGGGATTAATTTATAGTACTTGACTCCTATGTAAGTTAACACAAAGGGAAAGCTGATTCAGAGAAAAGGGTGACCAGAGGGGCGCCTGGGTGACGCAGTCGGTTAAGCGTCCGACTTCAGCCAGGTCACGATCTCGCGGTCCGTGAGTTCGAGCCCCGCGTCAGGCTC
>NW_024420499.1:1375897-1379891 GCF_014898765.1 Herpailurus yagouaroundi | reverse complement strand
GAGGGGGAAGGATCAAATCAAGAAAAATCTCCCATAGCTGATGGCTCTTGAGTTAACTCTTCAAGGAGGAAGAAGAACGTATGCATAGTTGGGCAAGTGAAGGATGAAAGACAAACTCAACTGAAGAAAAGTACAGGCATGTGTCAACATGGATGGCCAGGAAACTGGCTGGATCAGCAGGAATGGAAGCTGGCGCCATGAATGTAGAGGGTTCATATTGGGAAGCAGTGGGAGACAATTTTACCGAGGTAATGAGTGGTCAGATTGGGGGCACATCTAGATGTGGCAGGTTCTAAATCTTGTCTAATTCAGGGCCCTCTGTAAGAGAAATAGCACAAAATTTTGAAAGCAGTTTTAGTTGTGAACAAAAATAATTATAGAAAAGCAATCTCAACAAACCTCAAGTTTTAGAAAGCTGGCAAACATTTGTTTTAAATCTAGAAACATAACATTTTCTTATTCAATCACGGCTTGACCACCTCTACAATACTTGTCTTTATACAAGTTTTTTTTTTAAATGCTTATTTATTTTTGAGACAGAGAGAGGCAGAGCATGAGTGGGGGAGGGGTAGAGAGAGAGAGGGAGACACAGGATCCAAAGCAGGCTACAGGCTCTGAGCTGTCAGCACAGAGCCTGACTCGGGACTCGAACTCACGAGGCGTGAGATCATGACCTGAGCCGAAGTCAGACGCTCAGGTCCACCGACCGAGCCACCCAGGCGCCCCTTCTTTATACAAGTTTTGCCTGGAACTTATTGATTGCCTCTTCTTAAAACAATGGTTTTGTAATATAAATGGCTGTGGAAAGAATAGAGACGATGGCTTTTAACCTGTAGTGCGACAGATAGGAATTTTGTTCACTGTAAGTTTAAAAATGGTTCTTTCAGCTTCACAACTCATTATAAATAATGTCATGTAAATTTTTAGGATTGTCAACTTAGATAAAACTGCTATCAAATTTCTTTCATATGTAAGCTGAAAGATTCTTTGACATTTCGTATTTTCTTGGGCAATGGGTAATCTTAGACACTCTTTGAATTGATGGCACTCATTAACGAATTTTTCATCAGCGTACACATTATAATGGCAACTTGTGAATTTTATGTTATCTTTGTCAGTTTCAGATAACTTGTCAACTTCTCTTCTGTCAGATGTAAAAAGGCCTATGACTATGATCCCTCCAATGCCATCTGATGTGAGGCAAAATCAGAGTGGAATGGAACAGTGGTTGTAAAAGAATCTAGTTAATGCATGGTATTTTTGCAAACTTTTCAGAAATGCATGCCCATATGAAGACTGCTAAGGCCCTGCCGGAGCCTCGAAAGGGACCGATGCAAGTGAGGTGTCTGCAGGTTAAGTTCAATTGGCTTCACAGCAATTCCACCTCTGGGTGAAATTTTTGAGAATTTTGAATGCCAGGATGAGGAGAATAATCCCAAAAGATATAGTTGATGAAGAAATAAGACACCTTGAAGAAGAGATGTAAACTGAGGGAACACAAAATGCTAGTGTGGATTTTTAAAATGTAAATTCTAGGGGCACCTGGGTGGCTCAGTCGGTTGAGCGTCGGACTTGGGCTCAGGTCATGACTTCACGGTTTGTGGGTTCGAGCCCCGTGTCGGGCTCTGTGCTGACAGCTCAGAGCCTGGAGCCTGCTTCGGATTCTGTGTCTCCCTCTCTCTCTGCCCCTCCCCCACTCACACTCTTTCTCTCTCTGTCAAAAATAAATAGTAAACATTAACAATTTTCAAATAAACAAATAAAATGTAAATTCTAGAATAAATTTCGGTGCAAAGTGATATGCTAGTGGTCCAAGAACATCTGCTCTTTTAGGGGTGAAACTGTGCTTACCTCAAAGTTGCTGTTCCTATAACAGAGCTATCAATTCACTGACTATTACTTTATTTTGCAGCAAAGTGCATGAGTCAGATGAATGCCCTCCAGGACACTGCCAAGCCTAGAGAAGCTGAAGAGCAATAAAGAATGGTTAAGGAAAATGTTCTAATACGTTAAACAGCGCAAAGTACAGATCATGTTAGGGTTTATCAGCTAAATTCACCTTGAAGCTAAAAGTTTCATGGAAGAGCAAGCTTGGATCATGCCACAGGATAAAAGCTTGAAGCTAAATCTCTCCAGAGGGCAGTTCTGGGGGAGAGACATTAACCGAAGTGTGTGTGTGCGTGAGTGTGTGTGTGTGTGTGTGTGTGTGTGTGTGTGTTTTATCATTAGTATAGTGGCCATTTCAATGGCGTGCCCTGCATGACTGTAGAGAATCTCCTTTACCTTCTGAAAACGGAAGTGTAACAGTAAACCACCTGATGATACACAGGAGTGAAGGTTAAGCAACAAAAACAAGATGGCTGTTGTTTGGTTTTCTGTTCTTTTGTTTTAAAGAGTAACTTCTCTTCCCATTCAGCAGGTGTACTCAGACGATTTTTAGCGTCTGTTAGTGTTCACTGAATAATTCAACTTATAACGGTCACCATATCTGAGCATCTACAACGAGCCATTCTAACTCTCTGCGCTCCCTGTGCCAGGCAAAATCTCTGCATGAGGGTCCCCAATTTGCCCATATTACAACCCAGCTTGGCAAAGAAAGGGGAATGACTCTTGCAGAATAAAAGACACATAAGAGAAGGAACAGCTAATGTGTAGACTGTGTTGGAATCCCGATTGGAACCAAATCAACTATACATGTGTTTTGAGAAAATCAGATCAATTTCATTACGGGCAGACTATGGGGTGAGGGTATGGTGTGATAAGGGCACGGTGTGGTGTTTAGGTTAATAAAAAGTCTGTATCAGGCATCCTGAAGTATTTGTGGGTGGAATGGCATGATGTCTGGTGTCGTGTTTAAAATAGTCCAATACCCACACAGATAGAGTTAGGACCCTATAGAGGAAACAAAGGTGGCACATTTGATGATTGTTGAAACGTAATGTGGACTTCAGAGTTGTCTGCTTGATTTTCTCTGCTTTTGTGTATGTTTGGAAAGATAGTGTTCTCATCCCCAGTGTTTCCCTTTTCTCCTTGCTGTGGCCCCAGTCTTTCTCCCTCTCTCTCTCTCCATTGCTCTCTGCCTGTCTCAAGAAGGAAATAAATAAACATAATTTTTAAAAATATATATATAGTCAGGCAATATTATCTCTTAGTGATAATTTTAGAACCGACGAATATATGAAAAATTGAGTTCATATTAAAGAACTTAGGTTGCATAAAATATTCCAATAATAAATGTCATGTATTGAGTATCTAGTCTGAACTGGGCACTGCAGTAATTGCTTGACTTACATTATTATTCTCAATCTCCCCATTAGCTTTGTGAGGATAATAATATTATCTTCATTGTATAAATAATGGATTGCTGTAAAGTAACTTGTTCTACTTAATGCCGTGGCACGATTTTTTGCTTGTTTGCTTTCTGCTCAGGTCGTCCAGGTCATTTCTATCATTATTTGATTCTAATTAAGAGAAATAAAACAGGAAGAGAGAAGAGCGAGTGAACACCTATTGCTTCTGTCCACTGTGTAAAGCAGAAAACGTGCTAGATATTTCACAAATGTTATCTCCTTTCTCGGCAAGCTTGTGAGGCCGTTAAAATCATTGATGTTTTCTCTCTGTATCGCAGGTGAGAAACTGAGTGTCAGCCCTTGTCAGGGAATTTCTGCAAGGCCACATAGCTGGTAAATTTGTATCGTCCTATCCAAGATTCTCTCTCTCTGAAGCCTGTGTTCTTCAAAAAAAAAACACTATATAACTATTATCTTAGAGATAAGTAATAAATCTGTTCATTCTGCACTTACAGGAGTGATTCACGTCACCGAGGAGAGAAGAAGCCTAACACATTTCAAGAGACTGAGTTTGGCTCCTTATTAAGACTCAACTAGCACTGAAAATATTTGGTGGCCAGGTACTCAAAAATCAATATTTTTCTTTGTTTCTGAGATATGCCTTTGACAAATAATGCATTTAAATTTTTTCCCATTTTTAGAAT
>NW_024420499.1:1371121-1375797 GCF_014898765.1 Herpailurus yagouaroundi | reverse complement strand
TTTAGAATGTAATATTGTTGTTCCTGGGAGTTCATGGCCAAAGTGCTTGGAAATAGAAATGAATTATACCATTAAGAAAACTTGAATCAATAGGTGAATAACGGGAAACACTTTAATACTAAATATCAAGGTTTGCTCAACTCAATAATTCTAGAGTATGAAAATAGAGCGGTCAAAGAAAACCATTAGGGAAAAAATGTGGTTCTCTTTAGTCTTCAAAATATGCACTCTTGGGCCGCCTGGGTGGCTCGGTCGGTCAAGCGTGTGACTCTTGATCTCGGCTCAGGTCTTGATATCAGGGTTGTGAGTTCAAGCCCTGCATTGGGCTCTGTGCTGGGCATGAAACCTTCCCAAGAAATAAACAAAATAGGGGTGCCTGGGTGGCTCAGTCAGTTAAGTGTCTGACTCTTGATTTCAGCTCAGGTTTGTGGGTTCAAGCCCTGTGTTGGACTCCTCATTGTCAATGTGATACCTGTTTTGGATTCTCTCTCTCTCTCTCTCCCCTCTCTCTCTCTCTCTCTCAAAAATAAATAAACTTAAAAAATAAAAATAAATTAAATGAAATAATAAAGTAAAACAGAATATGCAGACTTTTATCTTCAAGAGAAAGATGGCATATACCACAAACATAAGTTTGTATTATGGATCGTGGTTAAGTAATCATCCCCAGCATTGGGAGGGAAACTGGGAAACCCTCTAGTTATGTGGGATATCTTGCCAGACTAGTAATCACGAGATATGGGATCCACCTGTAAGAAATGTGATCATTGAACTAGGTGATCTCCAAAATTCCTTCCAATTGTGACATCCCAAGTTTTTATACGATACGTGACGTACGACTGGTAAGATGCTTCCATGTGGCCTTTTATATGCACAGGGAGTGTATCAATCCTCACCGTTGAAGTACAGCTTTCCTCACGTCCATTATCAGAGCCACCACATTTGTAGCCAAAAGAAGGGTGGAACTAGTCAGCGTGTGTCCATTCGTCTTGCTCAGATATGGAGAGAGGAGTATGACCTTGTGACGTTATCAGATCTCTTGCCCAAGGATATATATACCTGGACCTCCAAATTGGACAGATGCCACGGTTGTAGTTTGATTTTTTGTTTTTGGCTTATTTCTTTGATCCCCAGTTAAAGGATTGATAGCTTTGAGATAGATAGTAATGTTTTAGGCTTCGTCATACGGTGATATCTCATATTCATTTCTTTGACAGCATGAGGAGAGTGAAAAATGGTAATGGGAAAAAGGACCAAAAGGCGTCACCTCCTGTCTCACTCCAGGAAAACTTGCACGATTGTAACAAGTGGTAAGGGAATTTTTTTTTTGTCCCTAAAAGGATACTTTATCTCTGGCAACCAGGAGACCCTCGGTGGCTCTTTGAGAAAGAGGGTGGAGGGCAATTCTGGAAGCACATGAATTTATCTTGCTTCCTAAAGTTAAAAGAGAAATTCAAGCTCACAGTTTATTGCAAATATCGTAGATATATAGAAAACCTCCATTATAAAGAACCTCAGTATTCCATACATTATTACCCTGCAGGTCAAATGCAGTCCACAGCTACTCAACTCGTTATCTACTATGTTTCTCTCTCTCTCTCCCTCCCTCTCTGTGCCATGTGGAATTTCTTTAATGTAACTCCTTTTCTTCTCTAGACACAGGCTTTCTACCAGGCTTGACTGCGTATTTTATGTATCTGGCTGGGAATTAATTTTATGAGTTCACTTTGTGTTTTTATCATAACCCCGTGACATAACTAAGCTTCTTTAACATTACTCACTTAGAACAGATTTTTTCCCATAATTTATTGGAATGGATTTTCACATCTGTGGCCCTCCACCTGAAGTGAATATTACTTGTGGCAGTCAGACATATCACCTTGAATATTCTTTCTTTTCGCCATCTCAAAAACAATGACAGCAGGTCTATTGAGGCTTGCTGCTTAATAACTTCATCCTGCAAAAATGAAAATTATTCGTGGAGGGACCATTTATTCCCTTGTTATGTGTTCAAAACATTATAATACTGGCTGTTTTAAAACACAGGAGCTGTCAGAGTTAGGGTAAAATTACGAGAGTGTTCTGGTTAAAAAGTGACACTTGGAAGGCAAAATACAACACTTTAATAAGTTTAGGAAAGACGCCAGGAATTTAGTCCCTTTTGAAAAACATTGGCTATGCCAATTCCGACGGATGCCAGGCATACTTTCTCAAACAACCCTAGAGCTGCAATGTAAGGACAGAATTTTCTTTGTATTTCCCTACACATTCTTAAGCTTTCTGAGAAAAAGAGGACGTTAAAATTATTTCTAATTTTTCCACAGCTATCGGCCAGGTTCTTTTCATCTGGCATATTCTTTATTTTTTTTTTAATTATTTTTTTTCAACGTTTATTTATTTTTGGGACAGAGAGAGACAGAGCATGAACGGGGGAGGGGCAGAGAGAGAGGGAGACACAGAATCGGAAACAGGCTCCAGGCTCTGAGCCATCAGCCCAGAGCCCGAAGCGGGGCTCGAACTCCCGGACCGCGAGATCCTGACCTTAGCTGAAGTCGGACACTTTAACCGACTGCGCCACCCAGGCGCCCTCATCTGGCATATTCTTTAAAAAAAAATTTTTATCAATTTATTTTGAGAGAGAGAGAGAGAAAGTGCGAGTGTGGGAGGGGTAGAGAGAGAGGGAGCCAGAATCCCAAGCAGGCTCCACGCTGGCAGCCCGGAGCCCTATGCGGGGCTCAAACCCACCAAACCGTGAGATCACGACCTGAGCCAAAACCAAGAGTCGGACGTTTAACCGACTGAGCCACCCAGGTGCCCCAATCTAGCATATTCTTTTAGTTTAGCATACCGCGTTGAAACAGTCTTAACTCTCTCCATGGCATTGCTGCCATGGAAATTAGGCTGGCTCTGGCTCTAATTAAATGGCAAATATTTTGCCTCTAGAATATTCCACAGAAAGAAAATCTGGATCATTTTATGGTTTAGACTTTTCCAACTCTAGGAATACAGGCAGCCCTACTTATACCTATACATTAGGCTATAGGTTTTGCCAAACAGATACTTGCTTCTTCTTCTTCTTTTTATTCAAGTAATGCTCTCTCATTTTTCCCATGTCTTTTGATTTTTTTTTTCAAACGTTATAAGTCTGAAAGCCTACGTGGACATTAACTAATACCCATTTTAATAAGGAGAGTCTTCCCAGGCTGCCGCAGAAGCAATGCAAAAACAAAAACAAAAACAAAAACAAAAAAACAGAAGGCATAAGAAGCAATTGGGGCAGGAAGGGAATATCAGAACTAAAACTTCTAAATCCAACTCCAAAATTTGGCAAACAGGAAGATTTTCTGTACCCGCTGATGAGATCGTCAGAAATGCTCCTAATACATTTTCTTTACCGGCAGAGAAACATGAGTGCATGAGAAAGTGTTCTAGAAGCTGTTCTTCATACGAGTGTGGGCTGAATGCAACTCCGCATCTACGTGTTGAGGAGTCTCTATTACTGTCAGCTGAATGTATTAGTCACTGTCAAGTGCCGTGCAGCTTCATGAGCCTTCGGGAGAATTCTCTATCAGCCTCACTTGATGTGGGACTCATACCTAAAGCACAGAGGGCAGGTAATTTATCATTTTGACTTGAAATACGGAGAGAAAAAGAAAAGCCATATTTAACCGGCATATACTTTTGGAACTTTGATTCCCATTCTTTGAACTTCAGGATAGCTACAGGTTAGCAGAAAATGCAGTGTATTTATTTTTTACATCTACTGGGTTTTTTTAGAACAGTTTTAGGTGCACAGCAAAACTAAGCAACAGGGCATGATCTCGCAGTGCGTGACTTCGAGCCCCGCGTCAGACTCAGTGCTGACAGCCCAGAGCCTGGAGCCTGCTTCGGTTTCTGTGTCTCTCCCTCTCCCCCACCTATTTTAATATTTGACTAGCACATCCCGCGCCCCCCGGCCCCGCCTTCCTCACCTCCCATGGAATGTGCCAAATTGCCTGACTTTATAATTGAGGAAGGTTTCAAGGCTACCTTCTCGATTGAAGATCCATTCTCATTATTCAGAACATTATATGCAGATGCAATAGATTTAGGAAACTGGGGTGAATGTATGCTCACTCCAGGTTGACGACTCCGGATTAATTTTTCTTTTTTTTTTTCCCATTTTAAAAATTAAAACTCTGATCTCTTCTGGTGGAATGCAGGTAAGACACATCATAACTTGAGCATACGGGTTACTTGAGTTTTGGTTAATAGATGTGTGTTTTGATTTATAAGTAAAAGCTGGAACTAGGGCAAAGTCACTTTGTCTCAGGACATTAAAATTGAAGGGAAACAAATAATGATAATACTGCTCATTGTAAAATTATAGTGACCAGTATAAATATGACTTTGCCACAAAGTGGGCCAACACATGTCTTTGAATTTTACATCCTGAATTGTAACTCAACTTTATTGCATTGTCTTTAGTAATGTTCACCTTCTGAATAAAATATCTGCCCCCCCAAATCCTAATTTGACATCAAAGAAATGCACATCAATTCTTACTTATTTACATACCAGTTTTCCTTTCAAAATTTTCTTGTTAAACACCAATTCTATCCACTTGAGTTTATTGCTGATATAGATTTTATCTCAGAGGCACTTGAGCTAATTTGAGATCACCAAATTAAAATAAG
>NW_024420499.1:1332037-1371021 GCF_014898765.1 Herpailurus yagouaroundi | reverse complement strand
TCAGTCATGCTCTCTCTCTTTTGCTCTCAAAATAAAGTCAAAAAAATAAAAATAATAAACATAGTAGTATTTCAGTACTTGTTGATTTCATCTGATTCTTGTAGATGACGTAGATTGAGAAAGAGTGCCAACTCTTTTCTGTACAGGGATTTTTAAGACTAGTGTGTATCCCATCTTGGCATCAGGAAGTTTATAAGAACAGTTCAGTGGAGATATGAAAAATCTAGTGAATAGTATATCTCCCCTATGCGATTTTTAATATGGCACTAATCCAGTTGGGAAAGAAAAGCCTAATAAGCAACCAGGTTTACTAGGTTAAAAATACTCTCGCTAACCCCATACCACCCCAAATACAGAAAATGTTATCTACTAATTTTCGAGGAGGGAATGGTGGTGATCAATGGCCAGCTCTTTGGACTAATATACCCAAATTCATCTCATCGGATTCTGATACCCTCCAAAGGGAGAATGCCTCTTAACAAAGAACTCAAACATAAATGCAATAAATTTGAACCACACGCCCCATTTGCAATACTTCATTGTCCAGCAAGTACAAGCTGGCTTGTCATAAGTTTGGATGGGTACCTAGAGACAGTTTGAGATGTATGGAAGAGACAACTATTAGCGATGTGTGTGTATATATATATATATGTATGTATGTATAAATTTTCTTTCTGCAAAGAAGACTTCTAATGAGAACATCTGAGAAGAAATATGATTCCCGCTGTTGGCATAGAACATCTTTGAGAAGAGTAAACTTGAAGAAAGTCTGCAGTATTTGTAGTTACAATAATATCTAATGACTGGATACAAAGCACATTTTTATATTTGGAAAGAAACTTGTAGTTACTATCTGCATTTTTCACAAGAGAGAAAGATTGGCCTCTGTACCTATTTTTACTATGAGTTCTTATCTCTAAACTTTAATGTTTCCAAAGCCCTTTTCTTCAGAGATGTGCAAATGGCATCAGGATAACCTTTGATACTACAAATGGGTCAAAATGAAGGAGGAGAGAGAGACAGAATTTTCAACTTAGGAATACTGCGTTGGATACGCAAAGCCTTATCTAGTGTCATTACTTGATTTTGAGCCTCAGAATTAAATAAGAGAAAAATTTAAAAAGCCTTGAATAGTCTGTAAAAGAGAGGGAGAGAGAGAGAGAGAGAGAGAGAGAGAGAATCATTATAAGTCCCCAATTCACAAAGTTTTAGTGTAAACCTAAAGCGAAAACTATTCATGCTGAATGATTATGTGGAAAGTCTTGAGGAATGAATATATATCTATATCTATCTCTATCTCTCTCTCTTGATAGAGATAGATATAGATAGATAATTATTTTAAAAAAACATCTTCTGGAATCAACAAGGGAATTTGGCAATTGAAAAGATACAGGATTGTCCCATAAAAATAAATCCTAGGTTTATATACTAGCAAGAAACAAATCAAGTTTTAGCATTGGAAATCAAAATTTAAAGTACAGAACCATTTACAATATCCCCAAAGTGAAATATATAGGTATATGTCTGGCAAATCATGTATGAAGAAAGTAATGAGACCGAAATAAATGGAGAGGCATACTGTGTTCATGGATTGGGAGACTCAGAGTAGCAAAAATGTCAGTTCTTCCCAAATTGAGGTACAGGTTTAGTGCACTCCTCATCAAAATTCCAACAGGATTTTTTTTATAGATATGAGCAAGCTGATATTAAAATTTATATGGAAAACTAGAGAATGTAGAATATATAAAACAATTTTGAAAGAAGATTAAGGTTGATAGAATCACACTACCTGATTTTAAGACTCACCAGAGAGCCACAATAATCAAGATAACATGGTCTTGGTAGGTGGATAGACACAAAACTCAATGGAACAGAATAGAGTCCAGAAGAGACCAAAAATGTATGGCCAACTGATTTTTTAAAATTTTGTAAATGTTTATTTACTTTTAAGAGACAGAGACAGTGTGCAAGCAGGGAGGGGCAGAAAGAGGGAGACACAGAATCCAAAGCAGGCTCCAGGCTCTGAGCTGTCAGCACAGAGCCTGATGCGGGGCATGCACCCAAGAACTGTGGGACATGACTTGAGCCGAAGTTGGATGCTCAACAGACTGAGCCACCCAGGAGCCCCATGGCCAACTTATTTTTGACAAAGATGCAAAAGCAAGTCAAAGAAGGAAAGATAGACAGTCTTTTTGAACAATAGGATAAAAATTAACTCAAAATTGATCACACTTCTAAATGTAAAGTGTAAAACTATAAAACTTTTAGAAAAAAGACAAAACTTTCATTGTTTCAGATTGGGCAAAGAGTTCTCAGCCTCAACACCAAGGGCATGAGCTATAAAAAGACAAATTGAAAATTCGATTTCATTAAAATGTAAAACTGTTGACTGAGAAAACCCCCTTAAGGGAGTGAAAAGGCAAGCCAGACTGGGAGAAACTATTTGCAAATCAACTCTCCAGCAAAAGGATTTATATCCTGATAACTTTGAGAACTCTCTAAAATCAGCGGTAAAAAGTCAATTTGAAATTGAATTGGGCCAACGTCAGGAGCAGGACATTTCACCAAAGAGAATATACAGATGCCAAGTAAGCCAGTGAAGGGAGGTTCAACTTTCTTAGCCACTAAGGAGGTTCAAATTAAAGCACTACTATAGTATTAGATTAAAATTGTAGCACTATTACAGTACTACAGTAAGGTAGTACTATATACCTAAAAGAATGGCTAAAATAGAAATTAGCCGCAACATGAAATTCTGACACTCCTACATTGCGAGTAGGAATGAAAATGGCACTCTGAAACAGTCACTCTGAAAAATACATTGGCAGTTTTAATAAAATTAAACTTACACTTACTAGATGATGTAGCGATTCTACTCCTAGGTGTTTTTGCAAGAGAAATGAAAGCATATATTCACACAACATTCTGTATGGAAATCTTATTCCCAGCATTATTTGTAATGCCCTAAACTGGAGTCAAAATGTCGAACAACTGGTGAATGGATTGCCATGCAATACTACTCGGCAATAAAATGAAACGTTATTGATACATGTATGGACCTCAACAGCAAGATGCTGAATTTTAAAATGCCAGGGTCTGTTCTTTCTCAAGATTTCTCTGGCTATATGGGGTATTCTGTGGTTCCATATAAATTTTGGGATTGTTTGTTCTAGTTCTGTGAAAAATGCTCTTGGGGGGCACCTGGGTGGCTCAGTCGGTTAGGTGTCTGACTTCGGCTCAGGTCATGATCTCACAGCTCATGAGTTCAAGCCCCGCATCGGGCTCTGTTCTGACAGCTCAGAGCCTGGAGCCTACTTCGGATTCTGTGTCTCCCTCTCTCTCTCTCTGTCCCTCCTCCGCTCATGCTCTGTCTCCCTCTCTCTCTTAAAAATAAATATTTAAGAAAATTAAAGAAAAAAAGAAGTGCCCTCGTGATGATGAGCACCGGATGATGTATGGAGTTGTTGGATCACTGTATCATACACTTGAAACTAATACAGAAAACTGTTTGTTAACTATACTGGAAATAAATACATAAAAAAATAAATAGCTAGTTTCTAAAAATTACCTTGTTTATGATTCCATTTACATAACATACTCAAAATAACAAAACTGCAGCGATGGAAAACTAACTGATCAGTGTTTGTCAGGGGTGAGAGTTGTCAGAAGAGTGTAGTTATAAAGGGACAGGGTGAAAGAATCTCTTTAGGATGATGCAGTAGTTTTGTGTCCTGATCGTGGTGGTGGTTACACAGATCTATACACGTGATATTATTTCACAGAATCATTCACCAAAAACAAAAAGCGTGCATGTCGACGCTGTCGCGATCTCAACAAACTCGGTGTTGTGGTGATGTCAGTTTCCTGGTGAGGTCATTGTACAGTATTTTGTTAGATGTTGTCACTGGGGGAAGCCAGGTGAAGGACACAGGCGATCTTTCTGTACCATCCTTGCAATTACTAAGCTAATTTCAACTTGTTTCAAAATAAAGATGTTAAGAAATGAATGCATGAGTGAGGAAAGTGAGGAAGTAAGGTGCCGAACCGTTAATTGATGACAAGAAAAAAAAAGAAGAAATTAAAATTGAAAACATGGTTTGTTTTATAATTTGTTTTCCTTTATGTAGAAGATGCTATGTTATAGTCAAAGCTTAGTGTCCTGGTATCGTTAGGAATCCAGAAGCATTGAAAGATAATTGTAAAATATTTTACAGATCATTTCTAAGACCACATCCTCAGCAGCCACATGACCTAGGAGTCATTTGTTTCATTCCAGCTGAAATATCTGGAAAGCAGGAGTGGTCCCTTGGGACATGAGGAGAAAGAGAGGACTATAGTGAAATTTTACCTGAGGAGTCATTATTTGACTCTTGTCTTCTGTTGCCATTTAGTACAAAGGAAATAGCATACAAATAAAATTTATTCTAGTCCTTTTACATAAGAATCAAAATGACACGTGATTAAGGGAAACATTTATTTAATGCCCAAGAATTCCTTTAAAAATAGAATTCTGTAGGGGCACCTGGTGGCTCAGTGGGTTGGGCAACCGACTGTTGATTTGGGCTCAGGTCACGATCTCACAGTTTGCAAGATTGAGCCCTGCGTCGGGCTCTGCACTGACAGTGTGGGACTTGGGATTCTCTCTCTCTCTCTCTCTCTCAAAATACATAAATAAACTTTAAAAAATAGCATACTGTATAGATACTGCAGTTAATATATCCTTCCCATTAGTGGTGACTCCATTCGCTTGCCCAACAGATGAACATTTGTCAGGAGGAGCTCTTATCTCCCAAAGTTTGTGTGAAATCAGAGAAGTGGGTACTGACACTAAAGACAAAAGTGGATGGTGACTACCCGTGAGCTGTTATGGACGGAGGACTTTCTAGTATGCTTCGGATAGGGACCACAGGTTAAGATCTCAAAATATTTGATACAATTAATGATTATTCTTTCAAAATAAAGGCTTCGTCACTGCTTGCCCTCAGAAAGTAGTACTCTTTCTTTTATCAGGAGAATACTGATACTTTTGATAAAAAAATACGGAACCAAACAATTCAATAAACACTTATTAAATGGCTCCTAGCTGTCAGTGACTATAATAAGCATCGTGCATAGGCCAATAGACAGAACGTACAAAGTCTTTGCTTTTATGAGTTTTATCAGGGAAGAGCAGACATAAGGGAAAGCAAACATTAACATAGATACTTTGGGGCACCTGGGTGGCTCAGTCAGTTAAGCGTCGGACTTTTAAATAAAATTTTTAAATACAAATTTTTAAATACAAATTTTTAAATAAAAAAATTAAAAAAAGACCCTTCAGGTGGTAGTTTTAAAATAAAGATTGTAAAGACTATGACATTTTTTTAAAGGGAGAAAAATGAGAGAAAATACCATGGTATATATCACATACCCAGATGACCTTTCTGAAGAACTGACATTTAATCTGAGATCTAAAATATGAAGAGTCATTAGCCAGGTGAAGGAAGCGAGGTCGTTTTGCACAGAGGCACTAGCATCTACCAAAGCTCTGGGATTGGAAAAAGCTTGGAGAATTCAAGGAAATAAAATAGATGTATCTGAAGGGTAGGGAAGCAAATGGGAAGAGGTTGGTAAGATAGGCCTGAGCTGGATCAGGCCTTGTCTTGTAGATCATGCATGGAACAGAATGTCGACTTTTTTTTTTGTTTTAATTTTTAGTGCGTTGGGAAGTCATAAGACGGTTTTAGGCAGAGGAATGACATGTTAAAAATTTTCATGTTTTCAGGGCACCTGGGTGGCTCAGTCGGTTGAGCGTCCCATTTCAGCTCAGGTCAAGATCTCACGGTTCGTGGGTTCGAGCCCCGCGTCGGGCTCTGTGCCGACAGCTCGGATCCCGGAGCCTGCTTCGGATTCTGTGTCTCCCTCTCTCTCTGCCCCTCCCCCGCTCGTGAATTGTCTCACTCTGTCTCTCAAAAGTAAATAAATGTAAAACAAAAAAATATGTTCATGTTTTCAAAGCTTCCTCAGGCTACGGTAGCTCCAGCATGAAATCAGGAAACACAGGAGGACATTTGAAAAAGACATGTGCAGGTCTTCCCATATCTTCATATGTACAAAAGCACTACCATCCATGAGGGTTGGTTTGTCCTACTAACTTCATCCCTGATGAAAGGTATAGCTGTCAGTAAGTGAATAAGACTCCCCCCCCCCATTCGTCTAGGGCTGATACTATTGCAAAGTGTTTTGTCTGCATTTTAAGTCACAACAACCCCAACAGGTACATAGCACAGATTTTATTATTTCAAAGGAGACATAAACAGGTAAACAACTATAAAAAGTCATACAGCCAATTAGTATCTGCTGGGGAGCCAGGGCATGTGTTTTCTCCTCCTTTCAGTTATTTTCCAACGCTACCCTGCTAATTTCCGTAGTATTTCCCTATCTCCATTTCTCCGTATATCTGATAGAAATAATAATCTTTCTCTTGTCCAATCATCCTAGGAGTTGGGTGGTGTAGATGGTATAAAGAACATGCAACATCTTGAAACCATGCAAAGTACTATCCAAATAGAGCGTCTTGTGATTCTAGAAGCCAGCACAACTATAAACGCTGGTCGGAATTAAGGGAGATGTACGCTTGTGTTCATAAAGAAACAGGACGAACAATTTAGCCTGAGATACCCCTAGGTATGCTTCCAGGTAAAAAAAAAAAAAAAAAAAAAAGTTGCTCTACCATTTTAGCCCTGAATAAGATGAAGTTTTGCATAATTGAGAGCTAACCATGCCTGTGAGCAACTCTAGAGGATGGCCTGAATCTTATGATGTTCATCTCTTCTCTACCCATTGTACAGAGGGGAACACAGGAGTCATGCGGTGAATAACTGTTGAGCAGAGGATGCTTCTCCCTCCCCTCTGGAGAGAAGTAATGTGCTCAGTGCATTTGGCCACACTGCATCCCTTATATCCCTCTGAATGTATTTCTCAAACCGGGTTCTAATAATCACTGCTTCCGAAAAGATGTCACCAGGTAGTCTGAGAAAATAGTTTCACGTTCAGGAAGTTTGGGAAATTATAAAGTCTGCCTCGCTAGCATCGGACTTCATAAAGTATTAAATGACCCAATGATTCTTATGGTAAAGAAACCTGCCACAAATCTCGAGCACCTGTGTTCTCAGGTTACCAATACTTTACATTTGCTGGAACGTAGTTGGGAAAATGCCTTATTCCTTTTACTATACATGCTTATATGACCCTAAGGCAACCAGAAGTACCTCTTACTATGATACCACACACCTCCTTCCCTTCTATTCAGAGACAAAAGACGAGACAGACCCTTGGGCGAGAGTTACTGGCATCGTAAGTTTTGCTCGCTGAATTTTCCTAGGTAAGAGAATGGAAGTTAAGAGGCATTCATGGTAATATTATGGTCCTTTGGGATGTAAAGCATGCCTGGAGTTGTAAAATTTGAGAGCCCTAGGCGAGTGGTAAGTAATAAAAGAAAGGAAGCAACATCATCTTCATCATCATGTTAAATATGGCTTATACCGGAAAACGATCTGGCTAACACATTATGAGGCAGTCAGGCCTAGTATATGTCATGAAGAGGGAGTCACCTAGTGAATGATTGTTGATTCTCTCACCCATTATAGGTTGAGAGTCATATCTCGAAGAATATTTGTCCTTGGGAGGTTTGTGTGTGTGTGTCTGTGCGTGTGTGTACATTCACATGTGTGTGTTCATTTCTGCTACCCAGGAATTCCACTTTAGGGTATACACACAAAAGAAAAAAGTACACGTTTGTGCCAAAATACATGTAAGAAGCTTTCTAAAATGTACTTGTAACACGCAAAGCTGAAAATAACACAAATGTCCAACTATATCGTGTTTACATTAATTGCCGCCGATCCACGCGCGGGAACGCCAATGAAAAGAACAAACTGCTACTTTGCCAAACCATAAGATTGCATCTTGTTTACGTTAATGTTAAAGCAAGACGTACATATACTATATCATATTGATCTGAAACGTATCACAGCCAATACGATGGTAGAAATCGGAGTAGTGGTTATTTCAGGCTCTTGACTGGGAAGTAGAATGAAGGTTTTGAGTATGTTTCTATCTAGTGTCGGTGGCAGTTACACCAATGGAGCAGAAATTGCCACCGGCTTGCACAAAAGGGGAATAACAACTCATGAGGCAACTGTGTCCAGAATTTCTAAAGGGTGATCAGTGATGAAAAATGGTCTAGAGTTGAATCAGGAGGACTAAGCAACACCGCCAAGGGACCGACTCCAGGGAGAGGAAAGGGAGAACAGGATAAGGGACCAATGCTGTGGTTACGTGTAGCACGGTCACCTATTTTCTTTTTCTATGAAAGAAATAAGTCATATATTAAGTGGAATGAATTTTATGCTATAACACTTGGTGAGAAAGCTAATCTGGAATATTTTCTATTTTGCTTAGTGGCGGTGTTTCTTGATTTAGAGATTTTTTTTAATTTTTTTTTAATGTTTATTTATTCTTGAGAGAGAGAGAAAGACAGAGCGCGAGCGGGGGTGGGGCAGAGAAGGAAGGAGTCACAGAATCCGAAACAGGCTCCAGGCTTTGAGCTGTCAGCACAGAGCCAGATGTGGGGCTCAAACTCACGAGCCTGGCCGTGAGATCATGACCTGAGGTGAAGTCAGACATTCAACGGACTGAGCCACCCAGGCCCCCCATTGATATAGGGATCGTTTCGATAGCCTGTCATCGCGCCCAGAACTCAAATAAATTCACTAGCTAATCAATTTCTTAATCAGTATTGAAATCTCACGCGATTTAGCTAGACAAAAAAATGTGACAAGGAAGCAGGAACAGGATGCGAAATGGTGTAGAAGTTGAAACAGCACACTTCCTTTGGAAAACGATCAGTATTTCATTATGGCTGGAATCAGAGGTATTTTAGAGATTGGTGGGAGAGGGCAAGAAAAAAGTGGCAGGCACCAGGTTATGGAGGGAGGTAAATGCTCTCAGTCATCCATTCTTATTCTACTGACATTAAAACACTTTGCAGAGGGTCACGGGATGGCTCAGTCAATTAAACGTCCTACTCTTGATTTTGGCTCAGGTCACGATCTCACAGTTTGTGAGACTGAGCCCCATGTCGGGCTCTGTGCTGATAGCACAGACCCTACTTGGGATTTTAAATAAATAAATAAATAAATAAATAAAACTTTATTAAAAACATTTTGTAGAAAGACACTGAGTCGATAGATAGGCAGTTCCTTGGCTTTATCAAGTGAGGTACACATAGACAACATACACAGACGGTCCCTGACTTACGATGGCTCGACCTAACATTTTTTGACTTTATAGTGGTGCAAAAGCTCTATGTAGAAACTTCACTTCGAATTTTGATCCTTTCCCAGGCTAGAGATATGCAGTTCAGTCCTCTCTCCTGATGCCAGGCAGCCACGGCTCCCCGCCAGCTACCAATCATGAAGGTCAACAACCGACACGCTGACAACAGTTGTGTCCCCATGCAAGTATTCTGTTGTATTGATCACTTTCAGCACAGTACAGTATTTAATAAATTATACGAGATATTCAACACATTGTTGTAATATAGGCTTTGTGTTAGATGACTTTGCCCAACTGTAGGCTAATGGACGTGTTCTGAGCACACTTAACGTAAGCTAGGCTAAGCTATGCTACTCAGTAGGTCAGGTATATTAAATGCATTTTTGACTTAAGATAATTTCTTTTTTTTTTTTTCGTTTTACTTTATTTTTCATTTGAGAGAGAGATTGAGAGCTGGGGAAAGGGGCAGAGGGAGAAAGAGAGAGTCTCAAACAGGCTCCATGCTCAGCACCGAGCCTGACCCAGGGCTTGATCCCACAACCCTGGGACCATGACCCCAGCAGAAATCAAGAGTTGGACGCTCAACTGACTGAGCCTCCCAGGAGCCCTCTGGTTTATGATATTGTCAATTTACAATGAGTTCACTGGGATGCAACCTCATCATAAGTCAAGGAAGTCTGTATTAAAACTCAGCACATCTCTAGGGAAATTTAGCTGTAACATAATCTTTGTCAGAAAAGAAGGAAATTTCATCTAATCTTATTTATTTGCTATGTGCCAAGCATTGGTCTAATAATTTTACAAACATTAGTAAATTCTCATTCCAATTCCATAAAGTGGGGTCCAATGTCATTATCCTTGTTTAACAGATCAGAAAGTTGAGGCCCAGAGAAGTTACTCAATATACCCAAGGTGGTGCAAATTGTAAATGGTAGAACCAGGATCTAACTCAGGCAGTCTGGTTATAGAGTTCATGCCCTCACCCATTACATGATGCTGCCTCTTAACTGTCTGATTGATTCAGAAACTCTTATGTATACATGTTTAACAAGCATTCATGAATTTAGATTTCACTAAGAGAGTAATGGAGTATTGGGGACTCAGTAGGGACTCCTGTAGAGTATATTTGCTGGAAAATCGTACATCTAAGGATGATTGGATGATCCTGAGATTTAGATTCCAGCCTATTCATGTTTAAACTACAAGGACAGTAAAAGGTTCATGAGCTTGAAATTAGTTTTTAAATGATGTCAATGCATTCAAGTCAATTTGAGAGGATTAAGGGATAATATGGATTTGCCAAAGTACTTTGAGATACCAAAGAACCATTAGGGCACTTGTACGATTACACAGGATATTTAACAGCCTCAAGTCTAGCTCTGAGTTTCTAATTATTTGCCTTAACTTTTGAAACTAACTTTACTGAATTAAATGGTGACTATACTAGTTACCGAAACAGAAGTTGCAAGTCTGAACAATTATAGGGTTTTTCGCTTGTATATTTTATTTATTTTTTATGATGATTATTATTTTTTATTTCAGGAGTAGAATTTAGTGATCCATCACTTACCTATAACACCCAGTGCTCATCCCAACAAGTGCCCCTCCTTAATGCCCATCGCCCATTGAGCCCATCGCCACCCAAAATGTTTATTTTGGGAGAGAGAGAGAGACAGAGACAGAGAGAATACAAGTTGGGGAGGGACAGAGAGAGGCAAGAGAAAGAATATCAATCAGTCTCCACACTGTGAATGTGGAGCCTGATCTAGGGCTTGATCTCATGAACCGTGAGATCACGACCTGAGCCGAAATCAAGAGTCAGATGCTTAACCAACTGAGCCACCCAAGTGCCCATGAACAATTATAGATTTGACGTGGTGCTATTTTGAGCCATCTGACTGTTGACTTCTTTAGACTGTCTCTTTAGGATACCACAGGGAGAAGAACAAGGCTGGGAGCCTAGAAATTTGACAGAGCAATATTGCCCCCATCCTCACTTCAAATTGAATGGCCATATTGTTATCTCTTTCACAGAGTAAGCTTTTACATACAGTTTGTTTGAACAAAGGGGCTCTGGGGCTTAAAATCTCTTAAAAAAACATTGGGTGTCATTTAATTAAGTGTTCATTCATTTCATTTAGTCAATGTTCACTAGGTTATATAATCACACCCATTAGAGCGGCTATTGTTAAAAAAAAAAAAGAAAATAGCAAGTATTGGTGGCGATATGGAGAAATTGGAACACTTCTGCATTTCTGGTGGGAATATAAAATGGTGCAGCCACTCTGGAAAACAAGTATGGTGATTCCTAAATAAATTAAATGTAGAATTACCATACGAACTAGCAATTTCACTTCTGAGTATATACCCAAAAGAAGTGAAGGCAAGGGCGCCTGGGTGGCTCAGTCGGTTAAGCATCCGACTTCAGCTCAGGTCATCATCTGGCAGTCCGTGAGTTCGAGCCTCGCGTCGGGCTCTGTGCTGACAGCTCAGAGCCTGGAGCCTGCTTCAGAGTCTGTGTCTCCCTCTCCCTCAGACCCTCCCCCGTGCACACACTCTCTCTCTCTCTCTCTCTCTCAAAAATAAATAAACATTAAAAATGGTTAAAATGATAAATATTATATATATTTTACTACAATAAAAATGTGCTTAAAAAATAGTTCATAGATATGGAGAACAGACTGGTGGTTGTCAGAGGTGGGGGTGGGGGTGGTCCAAAATGGCTGAAGTGAGTCAAAAGGCATGAACCTCCAATTATAAAACAAAGAAGTCATGGGGATATAATGTCTCGCCTGTTGACTATAGTTAATAACACTGTAGAGCATGTTTAAAAGTGGCTAAGAGAATAGATCTTAAAAATTCTCACTACAGGAAAAAAATTGTTACTATGTATGGTGGTAGATGTTAATTAGACTTATTATGGTGATCGTTTCACAATATATGCAAATACCAAATCATTATCTTGTGCACCTGAAACTAATATAATGTTATATGTCAATTATACCTCAATTTTAAAGAGTTACACATACCTACCTACCATGGTTCAGCATTGCATGCCTATGCAGTTATGCATGAGAAATGAAAGCCTGTTCCCATGCAAAGATTTGTATATAACTGTTCATCACACCTTTGTATGTAAGAACCAATCTAAAGCAACCCAATGTCCATCCCCTGGTGAACGAATAAACAGATTGTAGTATATCTATGCAATGGAATACTAGTTAGCTATAAAAAAAAAGTTAACTACTGATAACCCAACAACATGGCTACATCTCAAATAATTATACTTAGTGAGGGGCACCTGGGTGGCTCAGTCGGTTAAGTGTCTGACTTTGGCTTGGGTCATGATCTCGCAGTTCGTGAGTTCAAGCCCCATGTCAGGCTCCTGCAGCCTGCTTTGGATTCTGTGTTTCCCTCTCTCTCTGCCCCTCTGGTGCTCCTGCTGTGTGTGTGTCTCTCTCTCTCTCTTAAAAATAAATACATTTTAAAAAAATTATGCTTAGTGAAAGAAGATAGACAAGAGTACACACTTATTTTTTTAAGGTTATTTATTTATTTTGAAAGACAGAGAGAGCGCACATGAGCGCACGAGCTGGGAAGGAGCACAGAGAGAGAATCCCAAGCAGGTTCCATGCTGCTAGCACAGAGCCTGATGCAGGGCTTGATCTCACGAAACCTCGATCTCACCAACTGGTGAGTTCGTGACCTGAGCAGAGATCAAGAGTTGGACGCTTAATCCACTGAGCCACCTACATGCCCCCATGTATGATTCTCTTTATATAAATTTCTAGTAAAATGAATATGTATTGATAAACGGTAAATGAATGCTTGCTTGGAGAGAAGGGAGCAGGAAGGGCAAAAGTGGCTGATAGCTCAAAACTTACCAAATTGTCCCCTTTGAATATGTGCAGCTTATCGTATGTCAGTTATACCTCATTAAAGCTACTAAAAATAAAAATAAACGGAAAACAGCATGGCAGGACTGAAACCTGCACATTAAAGATAACACGTGTTCCCAAAGACTATCAGGTGACAGCTTCTACTCTACATGAAAGACACGGAAGAGTACAAGATAGTTTTTTAGAAAGTGCTTGTTCTGAGTAAATATAAGGGAAACGCAAAAAGAAAAAAAAAAGATTAATTGAAGTTATACATAGCGAACATTTTGCCCATTCTAAAATAATTGGGCACGGGGAGCCTTGGCGGTGCAGTAGGTTTAGCGTCTAACTCTTGATCTCGGCTCAGGTCATGATCTCACAGTTTGTGCGTTCAAGCCCGACATCAGGTACTACGCTAATTCGGTGGTGCCTGCTTGGAACTTTGTCTCTCCTTCTCTCTGCCCCTCCTCTGCCTGTGTGCATACTCGCTCTCTCTCCTCTCTCTCTCTCAAAATAAATAAACTTAATTTTTTTTAAAATAATTGGTCCTTAATCATTCCTTAGGCAGTTAGCACTAAATTGTGAGTCGTGTGATAAACTTCACGGTCTTAACATACCCATTTACACGATATAGTTCAAGTAGCTCCTGTCATTGGATACAGCTCAAATGATTCCTGATAGGCTAAAAACTGTTCTCGAACTTTTACTTTCTCTTCAGCAGGTTAAATCACTTTAATTTGTATTGTTAGAGCCTAAGGGATTGTTTCTGAACTCGAGGCTATCCATTACTTAAACGTGATTTTGTTAAGAACATTACAGAGATGGCTTTAAGCCATTGATTTTATCAACCCAATTTGGAAAGATTCAGACTTGGCCATCAAAACATTATGAGTCATCCAATGTTATAGAGGCTGTTTCCAGGCTGTTTACAGTCCTGGAAATAAAAAACAGACCTTGCAAACCCTAAAAAAAAAAATATCTTTCCAATGATTAAATGACATCCATGTCACCTATCACCAAACATAGCAACTTAGATTACAAATTGCCTTACTTTTCTGAAGAAAAAAAAAATAAAGTACAAGAACTGACTTTTCTTACTGATATGTTAATGAAATATCAAGAAAGCTTGGGATTTACCAAACCCTGTTCTGCTTCTTACAAGTTCTCCCCTGCTTCCGCGAAGCTGACTATAATTGAGGTGGAAAGGTCTTTAGAACTCTTTCATTTCGGTAGCACACAGAACTGTAGCTAAAAGTTTCCAGACAGGAGAGGAGTTATTAAACCCGAATTAAGATTCACCTGTTCCTTAGTTAATGCTGCAAATTGGGATGTCAATAGCGACGACATTTTGCTTCGTAGTCAAAAAATTGTGTCTTTTTTGTGAGTTACATGTTGAAATTGGTTTTATTCGTTATGACTTCCGGTCACTTCACAAGATTTGTTTTGAATTTTAACAACGCATTCCTTTTTTTTTTTCATTTTTCTTTGACACTGAAGGACAAGGTGACTCAATGGAAAAAAAAAAAAAAAAACAGGCTCCTCCAGTTTTGCTTTGGGTATATTTTAAGAGGTAGGGATGAGGCTTTAGAGCTCAAATACCTAAAGCAACCCTGAATTTTCAGCTCCTTTCTTGATAAAGGATTTGTGTGTGTGTGTGTGTGTGTGTGTGTGTACGCGTGTGTGGTGTTTCTTTTCCTTTATTATTTTTAAAAATTAAATTATACTTATTTTTATGGGGCACATGGGTGGCTCAGTCAGTTAAGCATCTTACTTCGGCTCAGGTGATGATCTCGCGGTTCACAAGTTCGAGCCCCGCCGTTGGGCTCTATGCTGACAGCTCAGAGCCTGGAGCCTGCTTCGGATTCTGTCTCCCTCTCTCTCTCTCTGCCCTTCCCCCTCTTGTACTTTCTCGCTCTCTCTTTCTCTCTCTAAAATAAAACATTAAAAAAGTTTAAATTATAGTTACGTTTAAATAGGTAATGTTGTCATGATTCAAAATTCAAAATGTAAAAAAGAATGTAAAATGAAAAAAATCTTTCTTACTTTTGTCCCCTAAGTACCTAGTTTTACTGCATAGAATCTAACTATGTTATTAGTTTCTTGTTATACTCACAGAAAGCTTTTATGCACGTATATGTTTATGCATACACGTACATCCACATACAAAATCAAATACGGTGATGTTTTTTAGCCTTTGCTAATGTGCTATACGCTCGTTTGTGTACCAGTTTTTATTTCCAGTTTACAACATATCTTGGAGATCGTCCATTATAACACGAAAAGCTTCCATATGTTTGTTATTCTTTGTCTTTTCAGCTGCATACTATTCTATATTGCTATACTGTCATTCATTTTAAGCAATTCTGCACAGATGAAATTTAGGTTCATTTTTTTGCTATTACACATAATCCTTCAGGAAATAACCTTGTGCATACATCACTTCTCCTAAACACAAATTTATCTGCAAGTTAAAAAAGCAAAAAGTAGAAATGTTGTAAAGCTGTTGTCCCCTAATGCTTGCTTAGGATGAATTTGCTGTGTCTTCTTGAGTGACTTTTGGTATCTTTTTCTGAAATACTATTTCATTGTCATATTCAAATTTATTTGCACAGTATTGAACAAAGAAGCCTCTTATTATTTTCTGCTATGTCTTTGTGCTTATTTTATTCTTCATTTTAACCCCCCTCATGCATTTTTTTAAGTCAGGTCAGGTGATTGCTGATGAATTTTATGGTTATTCAAAAAGCCAACTATTTTTAAAAATTTATTAATTTTTCTTTTATCTTTTTAGTTGGTGACTTTTGACTTCATTTCACTTATTTTCTATTTGTCTTTTTTCCCTTTTCTGGCTTGATGATTCAGATATTTTTAGTTTTTAATATTCTTGTTAATATAAGTACTTAAAACTGTGGAATTTTATTAGGGCACCGCTCTAGAAACCTCACTTATGTTCTGATATGTAGTGTTTCTATTATCATCATTTATTAGATATTCTGATGTAAGGCTTTATTTTCTTTTTTAATTGTTTAAGATAAAGTGTCTAAAACATGGTTTTTTTTTTTATCTCCTGCTTTTGTTAACAAGTTCCACATTTATTGAATTTTAATGAATGAATATTTTTGGAATTGTTCTCTTTTCCATCTATTTTGAAAAAACAATGATGTTTTTCTTCTAGCAAAATATAGTCATTTTTTGAAAGTATTCCAAGGTATCCTTTAGAACAAAATGTATTCTGTATTTCATGGTATAAAATACAATACATATGAAATACCTACACCTTACAAATTGTGTTATTCATGTCTTCTGTATTTAGTCCTCGTCCACTTGGCCTGAAATGGGCTGAGTGAATAAATAAATCTACTGCCAATAATGTATTCCTATTTACTCTTTCTTTGGTATCTTGTAGTTTTGACTCTATAAATGTTGCTTCCATGGTATTGGATGCAGAGATATTTATAATTATTATAACTCTATTGTGGCTGTAACTTTCAGTACATTCAATGCTATGTTTTTGTTTCATTTAAAACTTTTGCCTCAGGTTCAACCTTGTCTGGTATAAAGGTTATGGACTCTGCTAATTTTATGTACACCTTTTCACGTTCGTTTATTTTCGATCTTTCTAAATCACTTTGTTGCCCTTATCTGTTCTTTTTGTACTGTAATACAATTGATGTGCAATATTATATTATTTTCAGGTGTACAATATAGTGATTCAACATTTGTATACATTGCAAAGTGGTCACCCTAAGTGTAGTTACAATCGGCTGCCTTACAAAATTAATACAACATTATTGACTATATTCCCCATGCTTCACATTAAAATCCTATGACTTATTTATTTAATAACTAGACTTTTGTTAATTCCTAATCTCCTTCACCCAGGTCACGCCCCGCCCCCTCCCCTCCCCTCTGGCAATCACCAATCTGTTCTCTGTATCTGAGTCTGGGTTTTGTTTTGTTTGCTTGTTTTGGTTTTTGTATTGTCCACATATAAGTGAAATCATGCAATATTTGTCTTTCTCTGACTTATTTCACATAGCGTAATATCCTCAAGGTCCGTCCACGTTGCCTGAAATGGTAACATTTAATTCTTTTTGCATGGCTGAGTAGTGTTACCTTGTGGACGTTTACCGCCTCTTCTTTATCCATTCATCTATGCACGGACGCTTAGGTTGTTTCCTTATTTTAGCTATATAAACACTGCTTCAGTGAACATAGGGGAGCATACATCTTTTCAAATTCGTGTTTGAGTATCTACAGTAGTGGAGTTACTGGATCATATGATAGTTATACTTTTATTTTTTAAGGAACCTCCATATTGTTTCCCACAGTGGCTATCCCAGTTTGCATTCCCACCAACAGTGCATGAGGGTTCCCTTTTCTCCACCTCCTGGCCAACACTTGTTATTTCTTGTCTTTTCTTTAACACTTTCCTTTTTGTTTGTTCGTTTATTTTGAGAGAGATGGCACACAAGCAGGGGAAGGGCAGAGAGAGAGGGAGAGACAATCCCAAGAGGGCTTGGTCCCACACCCATGGGATCATGACCTGAACCGAAACTAAGAACCAGGTGCTTAACTGACTGAGCCACCCAGGCACCCCTATGTCTTGTCTTTTTGATACTAGCCGTTCTGATAGGGAGGAAGTGATATCTCATTGTGGTTTTAATTTGCATTTCCCTCATGATGAATGATGTGGAGCACCTTTTCATGTTACTGTGGGCCATCTAGATGTCTTCAGTGGAAAAAGGTCTATTGAGATCCTCTGCCTATTTTGATCTGATTATTTTTTGTTATTGAGTTATATGAGATCTTTATGTATTTTGTATATTAAACCATTATCAGATATATGACTTGGAAATATAAATGTAATACATCACATCAGTAAAATGAAAGATAAAAATTACATGATCATCACTGTAAAACAATGAAATTAAACCCCTTTCTCATACCTCTCACAAAAAATTAACTCAAAACATATCGAAGACTTGAACATAAGACCTAGAAGAAAATGTAAGAAAGAGGCACATCAATATTGGTCTTGGCAATAATTTTTGGAGCAGGATGCCAAAAGCAGAAACAACAAAGGAAAAAAAAATCAACAAATGAGACTACATCAAACTCAAAAGCTTCTGCACAGGAAAAGGAACAATTAACAAAATGAAAAGACAACCTAAAGAACAAGAGAAAATTTTTGCAAACTATTTATTAAATAGGGGAATAATACCCAGAATATATGAACTCAGTCAACCCAATAGCAAAAAGAAAGAAAAAACTAATTAAAAAATGAGCAGCAGGGGTGCCTGGGTGGCTTAGTTGATGAAGTGTCTGACTCTTGATTTTGGCTCAGGTCATGAAATCAAGCCTTGAGTCATACTCTGTGCTGACAGAGTGGAGCCTGCTTGGTATTCTCTCTCTCTCCTCTCTCTCTGCCCCTCCCACCACTCACACACACACACACACACACACACACACTCTCTCTCTCTCTCTCCCTCTCAAAATAAATAAAAATTAAAAAAAAAAAAACGAGCAACAGAACTAAATAGGCATCTCTTCAAAGAAGACATCCAGATGACCAACAGACACATGAAAAAATATCCAACGTCACTAACCATCAGGGAAATGAAAATCAAAACCCCAGTGAGATATCACCTCACACTTGTTAGAATGGCTACCATCAAGAAGACAGGAGTCACAGGTGCTGGTAAGGATACGGTGGAAAGGGAACCCTTACACACTGTTGGTAGGAATGTAAATTGGTCCAACCACTACAGAAAACACTGTGGAGGTTCTTCAAAAAACTATAAATAGATCTCCCATATGACCCAGCAATTCCACTTCTGAGTATACACCCAAAGAAATGAAAATAGGATTCTGGTGATATATACGCACTCCCATGTTTGTCACTGCGTTATTCACAATAGTCAAGATATGGAAAAAACAACCCAAATGCCCATCAACAGATGAATGGAGAAAAAGACATGGTACATACAGAGAATGAAACATTATTTGGCTATGATAAAAGAAAATATTCTCCCGTTGGCAACAACATGGATGGACCCGGACCACATTACGGTAAATGACGTAAGTCAGAGAAAGACAAGGACTGTCTGATACCACTTACATGTGGACTCTAATATAGTCAAATTTGTAAAACCTAGAGTAAAATTATGGTTATAAGGGGATGTGGGTGGATAAGAGTGATGGTGTTTAAGGCTACAAACATGTAATGAGTAGTAAATAAGCCATAGAAATCTAATGCATGGTATAATGAATATAGACAAAAATATTATTACTCTAATTACATAATGTGATCAATATCACCGTATTAGCAATCATATTACAATATATACATATCAAACTAACACAATGTATGCCTTAAACTTACACAATGATACACATCAAATATATTCAATAAAAAATAGGAGTGCCTGCGTGGCTCAGTCTGTTAAGCGTCCGACTTCGGCTCAGGTCATGATGTCACAGTCCGTGAGTTCAAGCCCCGCATCGGGCTCTGTGCTGACAGCTCAGAGCCTGGAGCCTGCTTTGGATTCTGTGTCTCCCTCTATCTCTGCCCCTTCCCTGCTCTTTCTCTCTCTCTCTCTCACTCAAAAATAAACATTAAAAAATTAAAAAAAAAATCTCTTCAACACACCAAATATACTCTATATTTTTATATGTGGTACATATATGTATAACACAAAAATGGGTAGAACTACAAATGTGATATTGGAAAAAAAACTTATTTCCATCACTAATAAATCACGCCAAATATAATAAAAACAGAGAAGACTTGAACTATGCTATTAATAAGGTTTATCTCACAGGCTATTTTATGTATATTCTCCACATATTTACTTTCCGAAAGTAAGTTCGTGTTTGATGAATGACTGCTTTTTTGTTTTTATTTTCACTAACTCCCCCTCACCATCCATACATGGCCAGCACATTGTTATTAGTCTTTTACAGTCACTTGGATTTTTCTGGAGGAACGCCAGAGACACTGAAAGGATATTAAAGTAAAATATGTTCAAAGTGTTTTTTAAATATCTGGACTTCTCTGTGATGCGGACCTTAGGAGCAAACAAAAAGCATACCTTTCTTTTCCTTTTCAATCAATGCTGCCAAAATCCCAAGAATCAGGAATGCATTTGTAACATTCGAGAGTTGAGCCTCATGTGGACATTAATGAAAAGATTGTTTGGCGTTTAACTCCTATAAATAAAGCTTCTGAATAGAACTTCAGAGAGCAATATTGTCCAATTCAGAACAATCAATCAGTCTTCTGAATTGGAAAGAACAAGGGAGAATCACTCAATCAGGAAAATGTTCTAACTTTGTTGTTAGAAGTCTCAAGTTCGCTTTCGAAAAAAGTGCTATTTATCCTCTTATTCTCTACCAGCTCTTATAATGCAGTGAAATAAACACATTTTAAAAACAGCAGTATGTCAATCCTTCAACAGAAATAACTATTATGGGTATCGGCAAGGCAGGATGTGTCTTTATGCAAATTATTCTCATCAAGTCATATTCATATAAAATTTATTACTGTTCAGATAATTAGTACAGTAATGATTTGCTTCATTTTTATAGTTTAGAACAGGCTCAAGACTCTCCATGATGATGGCATTCTCACTCATGAGTGTTCTGACATATTTTGAGAGGAGGAAACATGAAAGTTCTATATGGTTGTTTGGATTTTCCTTATAACCGGCTACATTTTGTGGCTTAAAGTGAACGCAACACTATATACAAAAAAGGATGGCTGTTTATTCTCAGTTGTGGAACCATCATGTGGAGCTATAGCTTTTCTTCCTGTTTACAAAAAGCAGAACTTTCTTTTTTTAAGTTTATTAATTTATTTTGAGAGAGAAAGAAAAAAAGAGAGAGGCAGAGAGGGAGAGAGAAACCATCATGTGGAACTATAGAATTTCTCCCTATTTAAGAAAAGCAGAACTTTCTTTTTTAAGTTTATTAATTTATTATGAGAGAGAGAGAAAGAGAGAGAGAGAGAGAGAGAGAGAGAGAATCCCAAGCAGGCTCTGCACTGACAGCATGAACTAGATCCCATGAACCGTGAGATCATGACCTGAGCCAAAATCAAGAGTTGGACGCTTAACTGACTGAGCCACTCAGGTGCCCCCAGAACAATCAGAACTTTCTACTCGACCTAATATAAATAGCTGCTATTATGAATCATAGTAGTTCTTCATTTCCCCACGAAATTTTGGGAATATCATAGCATTTTGGAATACACATTTGAATGAGGCTATTGTCAGGTGACTTATCAATGCTTTGCACAAAAATTTGTCTTTTCTTTCTTGATTTCAGAGTGACCTGTTTTCTTCGCTGTTCAACAATTTCACTACACTGCATCCAAGTATGTGTTTTTTTCTGGGGGTCTCACTGTGTTTCTTGAATCCTAAGATACATCTATTTCTTCATTATGAAAAATTTTCTGTCATCTCTTTGAATACTGATTCTACCTGAATCAGTCTATTCTCTTCTTCGAGATCTCCTACAAGAGGCATGCATTTATTCTGCTTGATATTCTCTGAGCTTCCTCAGTCTATGGTTTGGTGCCTAACATTAGTTTCGGGGAAATTCTCTCATTATTTAATGTTTCTTCTTTTCCTTTCTCTCTTCCTCTTCTGGAATTCCCATTATGTATATGTTCTATCTTTTGTAGTTGTCCCACAGTTCTTGAACATTCTCTTCTGATTCCCTCTCCCAGGCTTTTTTCTCTTTGTTTCTCAGTTTTATTGGCTTCTACTGAAATATCCTCAAGTTCAGAGATTCTTTTCTCAGCTGTGTCCGGTCTGCTCATAAGCCCATCAAAGACATTCTTCATTTCTATTGTGTTTTGGATCTCTAGCATTTTTGTTTGTTTGTTTCTCTTGGGATTTCCATCTAATTGCTTATATTTCCCATATGTTCTTGCAGACTATATACTTTATATGTTAGAGCTTCTTAATCATAGTTGTTTTAAATCACCAGGAGGTGATCATTCCAACATCCCTGCTGTATCTAACTCTGGTTCTGATGTTTGCTCTCTCTTCAAACTGTGTGTGTGTGTGTGTGTGTGTGTGTGAAAGAGAAACACCCACTGCCCTTGTGCAGTCACAAATTCATGTATAACTTTTGACTCCCAAGAAAGTTAACTGCTAACATCCTACTGTTGCCTGGAAGCCTTACCAAGAGCCTAAATAGTTGAGTAATACGTATTTTGTATGTTATGTGTATTATAGATTGTATCCTTACAATAAAGGAAGCTAGAGAAAAGCAAATGTTATTAAGAAAGTCATAAGGAAGAGAAACTACATTCACAGTACTGGACTGTAAAAACTCACCATGTAAATGGGCCCATGCACTTGAAACCCATGTTGTTCGAGGGTCAACTATACTTCTCAGTCCCCACCCCTTCCTTCAGTGGACAGGGTGACCAGAGTGGGCTGGAGTTTGGTATTTCCCTCTTCCCTGCTAGAAGACTCTGCTAAAACCCCAGGAGTTTAGGCTCTGGTTAAATAGTTTCTCCTGAAGGTAGACTTTGTTAAGAAGAACAGAATGGGGGCGCCTGGGTGGCGCAGTCGGTTAGGCGTCCGACTTCAGCCAGGTCACGATCTCGCGGTCCGGGAGTTCGAGCCCCGCGTCAGGCTCTGGGCTGATGGCTCGGAGCCTGGAGCCTGTTTCCGATTCTGTGTCTCCCTCTCTCTCTGCCCCTCCCCGGTTCATGCTCTGTCTCTCTCTGTCCCAAAAATAAATAAAAACGTTGAAAAAAAAATTAAAAAAAAAAAAAAAAAGAAGAACAGAATGGTCTGCCATATTTCAAAATGATTCCTTTTCCCCTCTACCTGCCAGAAGTTATCAGGTGACTTTTCTCTGATATTCACTGTGAGAACCTGGTCAAGCTCCTAGAGGTAAAATTTTTTTTTGTGGTCCCATTTCACACAATTCGATGCTGTTCTAATCTGGCCAACTTTTGCCCGGGTGGTCTTTGAAGACAGGAAATGGGAGCCTTTGATAATGCTACCTGAGCAGAATCACAATCTGTGTCTTCTAAGCAGCCTGGAACTTTCTTCGGATAACGTTCAGTTACATAGATAGTGTTCCTGTTTGTGCCAGGAAGCCAAAGCAGACAGCAAAACCTCTCATGGTCCCTGCACAGCCAATCACAGGCACAGAAAGGAGAAAGAGAATAAGTTCTCAGAGCAACAGCACAGCAAGGAGAAAGAAGCCATTCTCGAGAGAGAGCCATTGAACATTCCCAAGAAAATGTGTGGCAGTTCCAGGACTTTAAGAGATCTGTCCAGCAGTAAAGCAAGAAGAAGGATTTCTATGGCCATGCAAATGTAGCTGTTGAAGGCTGTACAGAAAGTGTGAAGTTTCAGGCATTGCAGATAGGAAGATAGAATCTTCTGGGATTAATATGTCTGATACAAGAAATACAAATGCAGACCGGTAACAGCCACAGAAGAGTACCAGCTCCAGAATGAAGGCAGTGGAAGAAGATATGGATTCTATCCCAATAGAGACAGTCCTTTTAAGCCGCACCTTGATAATGGCTTCACCAATTTAGCAACAAACAATGGATATTAATAGTTGAAACCCAAAGCATAACATCTGTAATTTTTATACAGTTGTGCTTAAGTTGATTGTTGTAAACTGTATAACTCATATGATACGTGATCTTGATTATAATCAATTAATTTTTTTTTCTGTTGTCAATCTAAAGTCCTGGGTAAAAAAAATTCATCCTAATGTTACAAACATGTCTGGACTGAAAATTATACGTATGATTCTGGTGTCTGGGACAGGCAGCTGAAGAAAGCTGCCCCCTTAGGAGACATGAATAAGGTCTTTTTTTGAGAACGTGTGTCCCTCCGTGCATTAAAATTTGTGGGTCCAGGGCTCACGGACATTTAAAACAAAGGCATGCCTTTTGGATTGTGAGGCTTCTCCCTACACTACTGATCACATGCTTTGAGGTTTCTTGTATGGCATCTGATGATTCTTAAATAAATTAGAATCTCAATAAAAATTTGATATATAGTAGACTATTTTGCATTGGAGACAGGCAGCTAGAAAGAGTGGGAGAAAAAGAGAAGGGAAGTGTTCACAGGGGACATGAGAACAGTTTATTATCAAAAATGATCAATATTTCTAGTTCATTCTAAAGTACATATATATACATATCCAAATGTACATATCTTGATAACATGCAAGGGAGTTTTAGATGACTCGTTTGAAAATATGCCTTAAAGTATGTGTGTGTGTGTGTGTGTGTGTGTGTGTGCGCATGTGCGTTTTCCCCTATAGATGACAATTTTCTCAAGGTCGAGGACCCCATTCTTTTCTACCTACAGAAATACACACGTGCGTATGTGTACTATATTTTTCTCAAAGTGAGAAAATAAATATTTAAATATCCTACAGTCCAATAGCAAACCATCATAAGAACATGAAGATGTGTGATGAGTTAAAAAAAACAAACAAACAAACTGGTTTTAGTGCTGGTCGTTTCATCATGCCATAGTCTAGGCACTAAGGGAAATAAAGTCAGAAAGTTGTAACCAAGGAATTTGATAACCAGAGCATAAACAGGGTCTATTGATGTTGTGACAGGGGAGGACTTGGGAAATTATAGAGTAGTGGCAGTAGACTTAGTCATGTTTTGAATGTGCGGGAATGTGTGAGAAATGACCCTGACACTGTATGCTTGATTTCAGGAGAATGACTATTGCTTTTCCAGAGAAAAGGACATAAAGCCTACAGAAAATATCAGTGCTGATTTCACCCCCATTGACTTTCAACAGAAGAACCGTAGTAATTAGATGGGTTTGAACCTATGATTTCATCCATAAATCACGCACACTCATACACATACACATGAAACTTGGAAAACAAATCAGTGAAACCAGTTATGATGATATTGAATAGTCTTAAAATGGACGTGTTTTACTTCATTTACGTATTTACTTATTAAGCACGGGTTGGATACTCATTTATCAGGCATTGTTCTGAACACTGAGGATGCAAAGGTGAATGATACACATTCCCTGAGCTCAACGAGTCGTAAAAGGTTCTGATCGCGAAACTGTCTAATGCCTTGTTTTCTCTATTGCTGGTTTATGTGTTTAGACATAATAGACATGATCAACTATGTGTTTAGATATAGTAGACATAATCAACTATGCAGTGAGAACATAAGCAGTATTTCAACAACACACAGAAAAATCCCCTTTAATGAGAGGACTCACTAGCCCTCAGGTTTGATAGGTCAGCGTTAAGACACATAATTTTATACAGGCAAAGTGGAATATAATAGGTTAGATGACAGGAAGTGAACCGATTGGTTTCTCGGTAGGAGCACAATCACAGAACTCCGCTGTAAAGGTTTCCCCTTAGAATCCTTGATACTGGGAACATAAAAAAAAATTCACAAGAGAATACTAAGCCTCCAAGCCCAGACTAGGACTGCAATATCCATTTGCTTAAGCCTAAGTCAAACAGCGGCCCCGGTTTCTCAGCCTTTGGAGTCTTTATGTAGTTTTGCAGTAATCCATTTGTCACCCTCTAAGGAGAAGCAGGGTAATATATGAAATTCCCTTCACAATTCGCTTCTAAAATGGCATTGGCTACTAAGCTCTCAGGTCAAATTCTTGCTCATGGGAAAGCTAGGAGACACTATTTTCCTCAGCAGTTTTCATTGATAGAGTTTAACGTGGTAATGTGATTCCTGCATGGCCCGATGACAGAAGGTAAGCCTTCTGCAAAATGGAGAATATAAATGATGAATGCACACTGTCTCCAAGCAAAATGATTTGGAGGATAAATTCCTCTTGAAGATGAAAATACGTTCATCAGGCTCATATCCTGATGGCTACCATCTAAACCCGAAACATCACAGCAGTACTAATTGGGCGCTTCTGTGATAATGCTCACTTGATAAAAAGTACGCGGTCCAAACACATGACAGATTTCCAGGGGCATATGTGAAGAGTTACTCGATACTTTTTCAAAATAGGAGGCTCAAAGTACCGAGAAGTACTATTCCTTGGAAAATTGAAGCAAGATTTCAGGGAATTGCTTTGCACTGCAGTGAGTAATTTATTTTGCACAGCGGCATTCCCAGCCGCATATGCTTAATCACACACGTGCAGAAAGTTGGAAAGCAAGATTTTTATTTGGAAGGGAATCAGAATTTTGATTTTATGCACTGTGCATAGGTCCCCAAGTCTCCACATCTTCTAATCTTGATGTAATAAAAGGAAAGAGCTTTGCTGAAGAGGGAATTAGCTCTCACTTCAAGACCAAAGGCATTGTTAATTACCTGATTTGCATCTAAAAACAAAAGAAAGGCCTCTATCCACTAATTCTTTATTTCTCTCTGTGAAGTTTTGGGCTTTCGGTGAAAAGATTTTGCATTTTTTTTTTTTTTTTTTGTCAAATTGATGACTACTTTACGCCATTTTAACTTTTTACTTTTACACTTATATTACCATTGTTTGTTGGTAGTTATAGAAATGCAATTAGACTTTTTATATTGACCTTATATCCAAAGCAGTTGCTAAAATCACTAATTAACACTAAGAATTTTGGAGGGCAGCTTCCTTACGCTATTCTACATGGCCAATCATGCCGTGAAAATAAACACCCGCTTGCTGCTTCTTCTCTAATGTATTTATGTGGCTGGAATTTTCAGTACAGTGTTGATTAAAAGCGGCAAGGGTGAACATCCTTGCATTGGTCCCAATCTTAGGTGGAAAACATTAAATGTTTCACCATTAAGTTTAGGGTTACTTTTAGGTTTAGCATAAATGTACTTTATCATCTTCAATGTTTCCTGTGCTAAAAGCTTATGTTTTTAAAAAAAATCATGACTGGGCTTTGATATTTGTCTCATGTATTTTCTGCATCCATTGAGATGATCATGTGTTTTATCTCTTTTGTATTATTAATGTAGTCAATTACATTGATTGACTTTCCAATGTTGGGCTAGCTTGCAATCATGAGATAAAACCCACCTGCATATAATGAATTGTCGCTTTTATACATTGCTGAGTTTGATGTGTTAATATTTTAAATGAATTTTTATATTTATATTCATGGAGGATATTGATCGATAATTTTCTCTCCTTGTAATATCTTTTCCAGCTTTTAGTCTCTGTATTGTATTTGCCTCATAAAAAAGGTTGTGGAATATTCCTCTGGGTCTGAAGTTTCCTTTATGACAAGATTTGAATGACAAATGTAGATTGCCAGTTACTTTGAGGCAATTTGGTAAGTTGTATCTTTAAAGGAAATTGTCCATTTTGTCAGTGTTCTCAAATTATTGGCATAAAGTTGTTCATAATGCTCCATTATTATTTTTAATGTCTCTAGTATCCAGATTTATGGTTCCCCTTTCACTTCTGATTTGGCTCATTGACTGTCATTTATTTTCTTGATTATGCTTGCTAGCTATTTATAAATCTTAAGAGCCATTTTAAGGAATCAATGTTTTACTTTGTTGGTTTCCTCTATTATGTCCAGTCTTATTATTAATATATCTCCCCTTCAAATCACTTTGGTTTTGAGTTAGTATATTTTAGCTTAAAAAGATGGAAATACCCTGTCTTATTTTAATCCTTTGATATTTTCAGAAATCATTTGTATTACGGTCCAGTATGTGGTCCATCTTGACCATGATAGTCACCCTAGCATTATCACGATACTGTTTGTTTACATTCTTTTCCTTTCCACCTGTTTCTGTCTTTATATATAACGTGAATCTCTTATAAGCAGCATATGATTGGGTTTTCCTTCATATCTTTTATGACAGTCTCTGCCTGTTAACTACAGGGCTTATTCATCTACTTTTATTGTAATTACTGACATTATAGGATCTAGTCTACCGTCCTAGGATTTGTTTTCTATCTCACCCATCTGTTCTTGGTACCTCTTTTCCATTTTCTTCAACACGGGCTATTTGCTTAGTGCTTTACATTCTTATTGTGTATCTTAAAATTGAAAGACAACTTAAAAACCATGAAATTCAGCTTTTTAAGGTATACAACTCGGTGATTTTAGTATCTTCACAAAGCTGCATCAAATTGCCACTATTTACTTTCACAACATCTCACCCTCAAGAGAAACCCCACACATATTAACAGTTTCTCCCCATTTATCCAATCCCTCCAGCCCTAGGTACAGCTAATTATTTTCTGTCTCCACAGATTTGCCTCTTCTGGACATTTCCTATAAATTGAGTTATTTGATAAGTGGTTTTGTTTTGAATAGACATTTTCCAGTGTACCATTTTCATTCCCTTGCCATTTCTTCACTGTATTTTCTTGGTGCGTGTCCAGAGTATTAAAATTAAATAACACAACAGTCTATTTTAAATTAGTACCAAGTCAATGTCATTAATATAGAAAACCTTGCTCTTATATTAGCTCCATTGCCTTGCAAGGATTGCTAATTGTAGCAGGGATTTGTAGCTAGGGGTTTAGTGATAGCTGGGGAAGTCTCAGATTTTGGTTGAGCACATGCACACAGCCCTACCCATTCCCATCCTCTTCTAGCTTCCCAGTAATATGTCAGAGCTTTCCAAAGCTCCCATGGACCTCTTATTCCTTAGGCTTTCCTTTGAAGGTTTTTGGCCACCCTCTTTTGCCCCAACTGATATGCTCCACCCTAGGCATCTGTTATTTTAAACATTTTTTTTTTTAAATGTGCTGACAAATACCCCAAGGAACGGCTTTGTTTTTTTAATTTACGTTCAGGTCGTGTCAAATAGAATGCCTCGCAAGTAGGGTCTTCCAGGGAACCACCGGACCAAAAAAATAACAATATTGGGGAGTGCCTGGGTGGCTCAGTTGGTGGAGCATCCACCTCTTGATTGCCTTTCGGGTCATGATCCCAGGGTTGTGGGTTCGAGCCCCTTGTCCGGCTCTGGGCTGAGCATGGAGGCTGCTTAAGATTCTCTCTTTCTCTCCTTCTCCCCTTCTCCCTCACTCGCTCGCGTTCTCTCTCTAAAACATACAAAATGAATTAAAAAAATAAAAGAAAAGCAACAATTTCTGGGAGTGAAGACTGGAAAGGGGCCCCAGCTCTGTTTTGTCCCCTCCAGTGGCTGTCGAAGCACTGCTTTCCATCGTGATTGTGGGTTGCTGATGTTCAAGGCTACCATGAACCTCAGTGAGGTCAAGAGAGCAGGAACTGAGCAAGTTAAAAAGCCACAGAGCTCCCTGTTCTTACTGAGGCTCAGCTGACATTCTAGAATAAATGCTGTCTGGATTGTTGCAAGCATTTGCTGATTCTGGCCATGTTTTTGCCATTGTTATTTTTGATTTTCAGAGGTCTTCATTCTGCCGGTTTTATCGGCACTTCATAGAATTGAGAATATTTTACTAATTACATTATATATCCTTTACTTATCCTCTTCCTTGAATTAGTAGTATATAGTTTTACATACAGCCTAAGCACTTTATAGCAGTATATTTTCATTTAACCCCTGTTCCTTTCGTTATTGCCATCATGGGTTTTATGTCTCCATATGTCTAAACGCAGAATACCCTATGATATTTGCTTTAAATCATCAATAGTTTTTTACATGAATTAAGAAGAGCAAAACGAAGTCTATTATATTTATTGACATATTCAACTTTTTGTTCTTATTATCCTTTTTTTTTTTTTTTTTTTAGATTTGATTTCCTCTCAAGTATAATTTTCCTTTGGCCTGATGAGATTCTTTTGGCATTTCTTTTAGTGTAGGTTTGCTGGTGAAAATTTTTCCCATTTTTTTAAAAAATTTAGTTGAGTATTTCGATTCTGTCTTCATTTCTGAAGTGTACTTTCTTTTTTTTTTTTTAATTTTTTTTTCAACATTTATTTATTTTTGGGACAGAGAGAGAGCATGAACGGGGGAGGGGCAGAGAGAGGGAGACACAGAATCGGAAACAGGCTCCAGGCTCCGAGCCATCAGCCCAGAGCCCGACGCGGGGCTCGAACTCACGGACCGCGAGATCGTGACCTGGCTGAAGTCGGAGGCTTAACCGACTGCGCCACCCAGGCGCCCCTCTGAAGTGTACTTTCATCAAGTAAATTTCTGGATTCCTTCCTCTGGGTAGCTCTGCCTTCTCACGACTCTGCCCACTCAGCTTCCCTAATGTCTGTGTCTTGAGTTCAGGGAAACCATCCTGTTCTATACTGAGTTCTAGAACTGCTGCTGCTTTGTCATGCAGATTATGCCTTCAGGTAAACAATGTTATCACCAGGCTCACCTCGATTATTTCCCTTCTGGTGCCCATTGTCCAATGTCTGAAAATAGTTACTTCGCATATATGGTCAAATCTTCTAGTTGTTTTCAGTGGGAAGATAAACCTGTTATTTCACCCTAGCCAGAAACAAGAAGTACATTTCATCTACTTTTTTTTTTTTTTTTTTTTTTTATTGACCACAGGACGTGCACATTTCTCTGCTGGGGTAAGAGCTGTCAGCACAGAGCCCGACGCGGGGCTCGAACTCACAAACCGCGAGATCATGACCTGAGCCGAAGTCGGTCGCCCAACCAACTGAGCCACCCAGATGCCCCTAGGACTTATCTTTTAATTTCAGTGCGATTCTGACTCAGCCGCCTAACCTCAGGTGGCAATAGGTAGTTAATTGGGCAAGAGATTAGTGTTTAGACTTTATTTCCTGTTTTGGCACTAAAATTTATATGTGGCGGAAATACAAATTATATTTGGATGATGAAGTCATATCAAGAAGGGCCCTTCTAACTATAAAATTTTCCTTGGGGAGTCATGTGTGACTCACACATGATTTCCCACTCCGTTGCTTATGTCTGGCAACTGTTTACTTCCAATCAATAAGAACACCCTTTCCCACGTTTATAGTGAGATAAAACCTTGATTAACCAAAACCTAACTAACTGAAGCCTGTAATTGACTTGTTTTCTTCTGATATTATCGTTCCATTCAGCTTTGTTTATTTGTTTAAAGGAAACTAATGACAAGAAACGATCTGTTGTAGCAATTCAAAAGTAATGAAGGAAATGGAGAATTAGGGGGATTTCTCTAGAAAACTTATCTTAGCGCTTCCCAAAGCATTACAGGCAAAAGGGAAGGAGGGAGGCGAAAGGGAATGTATGACTCATGTGCATACTGTCAGCTTGCAACCAGACCTCACCATACAAAACCCAGTATTACTTTGTATCCCCTTCCATAGACATGAATCTGGCTGCTTTTGAATAACTTAGTTTCTTCCTCTATTTTATCCTCAAGCTTCTTTTGAAGAGATACGTCCCCTTAACATATTTTATGAGGTAAAGAAAAGACTGTGACTTTGTGGGGTTCCACGTTCTCTTTAAAATCACCAAATTTTTGTGATTCCATACAAATTTTAGGATTCCTTGTTCTCGTTTTGAGAAGAATGCTGGTGCAATTTGGATTGGGATTGCATTGAATGTGTAGAGAGCTTTGGGGAGTATTGACATTTTAACACTATTTATTCTTCCAACCCATGAGCACAGAATGTTTTTCCATTTCTTTATATCTTCTTCAATTTCCTTCATAAGCTTTCTATAGTTGTCAGCATACAGATCTTTTACATCTTTGGTTAGGTTTATTCCTAGGTATTGTATGCTTCTTGGTGCAATTGTGAATGGGATCAGTTTCTTTATTTGTCTTTCTGTTGCTTCATTATTAGGATATAAGAATGCAACTGACTTCTGTACATTCATTCTGTATCCTGCGACTTTGCTGAATTCATGTGTCAGTTCTAGCAGACTTTTGGTGGAGTCTATCGGATTTTCCATGTATAATATCATGTCATCTGCAAAAAGTGAAAGCTTCACTTCATCTTTGCCCATTTTGATGCCTTTGATTTCCTTTTGTTGTCTGATTGCTGATGCTAGAACTTCCAGCACTATGTTAAACAACAGCGGTGAGAGTGGGCATCCCTGTCGTGTTCCTGATCTCAGGGAACAAGCTCTCAGTTTTTCCTCATTAAGGATGATATTAGCTGTGGGTTTTTCATAAATGGCTTCTATGATGTTTAAGTGTGTTCCTTTTATCCCGAACAGCCCAAGTAATATTGAAGAAGAAGACCAAAGCGGGAGGCATCACAATCCCAGATGTTAGCCTCTACTACAAAGCTGTAATCAAGACAGCATGGTATTGGCACAAAAACAGACACATAGACAAATGGAATAGAATAGAGACTCCAGAATTGGACCCACAAAAGTATGGCCACCTAATCTTTGGCAAAGCACGAAAGAATATCCAATGGAAAAAAGACAGTCTCTTTAACAAATGGTGCTGGGAGAACTGGACAGCAACATGCAGAAGAATGAAACTAGACTACTTTCTTACACCATTCACAAAAATAAACTCAACATGGATAAAGGACCTGAATGTGAAACAGGAAACCATCAAAACCCTAGAGGAGAAAGTGGAAAAAAAACCTCTCCAACCTCTGCTGCAGCAATTTCTTCCTTGACACATCTCCAAAGGCAAGGGAATCAAAAGCAAAAAATGAACTATTGGGACCTCATCAAGATAAAAAGCTTCTGCACGGCAAAGGAAACAATCAACAAAACTAAAAGGCAAGCGACAGAATGGGAAAAGATATTTGCAAATGACATATCGGACAAAGGGCTAGTATCCAAAATTTATAAAGAACTCACCAAACTCCACACCCGAAAAACAAATAATCCAGTGAAGAAATCGGCAGAAAACATGAATAGACACTTCTTTAAGGAAGACATCCCGATGGCCAACAGATACTTGAAAATCAAAACCACACTGAGATACCACCTCATGTCGGTCAGAGTGGCCAAAATGAACAAATCAGGAGACGATAGATGCTGGAGAGGATGTGGAGAAACAGGAACCCTCTTGCACTGTTAGCGGGAATGCAAACTGGTGCAGCCGCTCTGGAAAACAGTATGGAGGCTCCTCAAAAAATTAAAAATAGATCTACCCTATGACCCAGGAATAGCACTGCTAGGGATTTACCCAAGGGATACAGGAGTGCTGAGGCATAGGGGCACTTGTACCCCAATGTTTATAGCAGCACTTTCAACAATAGCCAAATTATGGAAAGAGCCTAAATGTCCATCAACTGATGAATGGATAAAGAAATTGTGGTTTATATATACAACGGAATACTACGTGGCAATGAGAAAGAATGACATATGGCCTTTGGTAGCAACGTGGATGGAACTGGAGAGTGTGATGCTAAGTGAAATAAGTCATACAGAGAAAGACAAGATAACATATGTTTTCACTCTTATGTGGATCCTGAGAAACATAACAGAAGACCATGGGGGAGGGGAAGGGAAAAAAAAGAAGAGAGGGAGGGAGGCAAACCATAAGAGACTCTTAAAAACTGAAAATAAACTGAGGGTTGATGCAGGGTGGGAGGGAGGGGAAAGTGGGTGATGGGCATTGAGGAAGGCACCTGTTGGGACGAGCACTGGGTGTTGTATGGAAACCAATTTGACAATAAATTTCATATTTTTTTTAAAAAATCACAAAATTTTTGAGTTGGGTGACTTTAGAAAGAAATGATGTCTGTCACCCATTTGATGTTTTTGTTTATATAATAAATTCCTACTGAACACCTACTATGTGCTCAGCATGTGCTACGTTACCAGGGAGTCAAAGATGGAAAACCTCAAATGACTCCTGAAATCATCCATTTCTTTTTCAGACTTCCTAATAATTATGCCCTTCTTTCTTATTTTAAGTCAAAATTAACTTACCTTCCATTTCATCCAATGACGCTGAACAACGCATATTAAGTCTGTCTTCGTGATAATTTTGAAAAGGCCCAACATGGCATAAAGCACATGTCAGGCACTCGATAATGATTTAATGAGCTAATGAAATTGTTATTGGGCTTTTATCCTCATGCTCCAATTCTCTTTTCTTTTTTTTTTTTTTTTTTAATTTTTTTTTTCAACGTTTATTTATTTTGGGGACAGAGAGAGACAGAGCATGAACGGGGGAGGGGCAGAGAGAGAGGGAGACAGAGAATCGGAAACAGGCTCCAGGCTCTGAGCCATCAGCCCAGAGCCCGACGCGGGGCTCGAACTCACGGACCGCGAGATCGTGACCTGGCTGAAGTCGGACGCCTAACCGACTGCGCCACCCAGGCGCCCCACCAATTCTCTTTTCTAAGCAAGTTCATTCTTTATTTCTTGACTAAACAACCCCAGTTGGATCAAATGTCACTAATATCACGTTGTTCAGTCCTCAACAACCATTCTAATTGCTTTCCCCTGACATTCTTTAGCTTGTTACTGTAGCCTTCAAGTATGAGAAAGGAACCACACACTTTCAGGATGATTTGGAGGTAGAAGAAATGGCCCGGAGCATATATTCCGGTTTTCAGATACATTCATTCCAGCCATCCCTATCGTCTACCTTTCAGTTTGTCAAGTGTTGATGCCGAAACAGAAATGAGAGTTTGTTAATTCCAACCTCTTCTCCATGGCTTAGGAAAGTGAGCTGATCGATTGTGTGCCCCAGGTTACAAAGTTAGTAAACAGGCGAATCGACCTGTGCCCCTCAACTAGTGATGTTATCGATTTCCTGGGGAATATTTGGAAAAGTTTGTCAGGATGCTTACTGGCATTTAGTAGGTGAAAGCCAGCAATGCTAAAATCTGACATCCGGAAGGATTGCCCCGTGCAAAACGTCAATAGAACTTCCAGTGAGAAACAGGTGTCCTGACTCCTACCTACATGCAGCATTATTCAAAATGATAAACCTGGGAACTCTGGTATATTGAGTTACTAAGCCAAATTCTTCCTCACCCTCCATACCCTCACCCTTTTTCATGTAACTTTGCAATCCCTCTACAGAAAGGGTCCTATACATCCCAGGTCCTTAAGTTTGGACTTGGCCATATAACTTGTTTTGGTCCATGGGACATGTGTAGACATAATACAAAGCAGGTATTTGAATTTTGGTAACAAAATTTGTTGTGTTCTCAGCCATCCTAGAGTAGGTGATATACAGATGTGAAAGAAATACATATTTATTAGTATATACCACTGTGGTTTTCTAATTCCATGACAATAGATGATTGATAAAAAATTGACAAGCACCTAGTAATTTAAACAGTTTCCTAATGTATGTGACATGATAGTAGCCTCCTAAGTTGATCTCAGGGTTGGCAGAAGTGGGGAATGGCATGATCAAAGAACTTTAGGAAAGACTGAGTAATTTTTCCTAGAACACATTTAAGTAATAAGTTCTGGGGCGGCTGAATGGCTCAGTCAGTTGAGCCTCTGACTCTTGAATTTTGGCTCAGGTCATGATCCCAGGGTCATGGGATCAAGCCCTGAATTGGGCTCATGCTGAAAGTGAGGGCTACTTGGGATTCTCTCTCTCTCTCTCTCTCTCTCTCTCTCTCTCTCTCTCTCGCTTTCACTCTCCCTCTGCCCCTCACCCCTGCTCATGCTCTCTCTCTAAAACTAAGTAAATAAAGTAATAAAGTAATAAGTTCTACTAAAAAAATACCCTGTAAACTGTGTTTAAAATATTTACTTAGGGGCGCCTGGGTGGCGCAGTCGGTTAAGCGTCCGACTTCAGCCAGGTCACGATCTCGCGGTCCGTGAGTTCGAGCCCCGCGTCGGGCTCTGGGCTGATGGCTCAGAGCCTGGAGCCTGTTTCCGATTCTGTGTCTCCCTCTCTCTCTGCCCCTCCCCCGTTCATGCTCTGTCTCTCTCTGTCCCAAAAATAAATAAACGTTGAAAAAAAATTAAAAAAAAAAAAAAATAAAATAAAATATTTACTTAAACACAAATCCCATTTTCTGCACATCTATTATCATCCAGATATATTCGAAACTTCTTCACCAGAATTTATTTACTGAGGCACAAGGATGATTTGGAACTTTAAAATGAATTTTCAGCCAAATGAGATGAAACAAGAGTCTAACAGCCAATTGTTAAGATCGTGCTTATAGTGCAAGCACCCTGGTTGGTTGAAAAAAGAATGTATTCTCATCTCTCTTCTGTATCTTCAACATCTTTCTGTTCACAATCCCTACACTTCAATATGTAAATACGATCAAGGTTATGCCATCTTTAAAATTTTTTAATGTTTATTTATCAACGTTAGAGACAGAGTGGCAGAGAGAGAGGGGGACACGGAATCCTAAGTAGGCTCCAGGCTCCGAGCTGTCAGCACAGAGTCCAACGTGGGGGCTTGAACCCACAAACCGCGAGATCATGACCTGAGCCGACATCGGCCTCTTAACCAGCTGAGCCACCCAGGTGCCCCATAGCTATTCTGTCTTTAAAAACAAATCCAAAGAAACCAGACAAAACATCTCTTGATCCTAGTTTTCCTCTTATAATGTATTTGTTTCCTTTTCTCATCAGCCATTTTTTAAAAATATAATTTATTGTCAAGTTAGCTAACAATACAGAGTGTAAAGTGTGCTCTTGGTTTTGGGGGTAGATTCCCGTGATCCATCGCTTCCATACAACACCCAGTGCTCATCCCAACAAGTGCCCTCCTCAATGTCTATCACCCACTTTCCCCTCTCCCTTGCCCTCCCTCATCAACCCTCAGTTTGTTCTCAGTATCCAAGAGTCTCTTACGGTTTGCCTCCCTCCCTCTCTGTAACTTTTTTCCCCTTCCCCGTGGTCTTCTGTTAAGTTTCTCAAGATCCACGTATGAGTGAAAACATATGATATCTGTGTTTCTCTGACTGACTTATTTCACTTAGCGTAATACCATCCAGTTCCACCCACATCGTTGCATATGGCAGGATTTGATTCTTTCTCATTGCCAAGTAGTATCCCATTGTGTATATAAACCACATTTTCTTTATCCATTTGTCAGTTGATGGACATTTAGGCTCTTTCCATAATCTGTCATCAGCCATACTTCTGAGAGAATAGTCTCTGGTAGTTGTCTGCTTCCCACATAACCTTTCACTCATTTAAAGAAGGTATTATTCACATTTTTAGCAATACATATTGCTCTCAAAGACGTATCACTTTAACCTGTAGAAGTGTATAAAATACAAAACGTGTGGATGCGCGTGGGCGTGCACACGTGTCTTGAAAGGTGGATTCGGAACCGATGTGCTGTCATAGCCTAGAAAATGCTCCTGAAGCTCTCAAATTCTATCAAAGAAGGGAGTTTCGTTCTTCGAGAATGACACTTCACTCTCCCCGACACGGCGCGAGAGCCAAGGGACCACCAGAAGAGTCAAAGGCTTACGTCTTGTTGAAAAAAAAAGAGAAGGCTAGCTTTCACGGTCGTCTGAGGGATCCCACCTGGCAGAAATGCATCAGACAGAGGAATACCCGCTGTGTTGATGGAACGGTAACTTGACCTATTTCTAGTCGCTGTAGCTGGAAGAGAAATGGGGCGACGTGCGAGCAGAAATTCTCCATGTGGCAGAGTGGGGAGAGCAGCAGACACTTCAGGGTCAGTCATTTCTTGCTGGTTTACTGCATGTCAGGGAACTGGAATGACGTCACATGCATGATTCTCTGGAAGCTCCACATTCCGAGGAGACAGAAAAACGTAAAACCCTGTTAAAGGACTGGGTGACATGAAGGAACAATTTTATCCCCAGTGATTTCATGAACTGTACTTTATCCCCTTGCAATAGAGATCAAGGTCATAAAAGATAAAAGAAAGAAAAATAGGAGAGTTCTCAGTGAAAATCTAGTTAGAACTATATAAAATAGTTTCTGAAACTATTTTTAAGCCCTGATTTTTTTTTTTTCTTTTTGAAATGCAGTCAATAATCACTACTGGAAACATTATTTATTTTTTTTATTTCAAGGAAATGATTTTTATTATTTTAAATTTTTTCCATTTTGAGAGAGAGAGAGAGAGAGAGAGAGAGAACACGAGCAGGAGAGGGGCAAAGAGAGAAGGAGATAGAGAATCCCAAGCAGGCTTTGCACTGTCAGCCCACAGCCCGACACAGGGCTCAAACCCACGAACTATGACCTCACGACCTGAGCCGAGATCGAGAGTCGGATGCTCGACCGAGTGAGCCACCCGGGTGCCCCTAAAGATACGAGATTTAGCTAACATTTACTGAGCACTTGAAAGTTGCCACGCCTTCTTCCTAAGGAATAGATATGTATTGAGCCTCAAGTAGATATGTATTAAGCCTTATTTAAGCCTCAAAACACCACACAAACCAAAATGCCATATGGAGTGGACACGGTCATTATCCTAATCTTTATTTTATAGATAAGAAAACTAAAGCAAAGGAAAGTTAAGGAAAATCCCCAGGGTTACAGAGGTTTTAAGTGACAAAGCTAAGATTTGAATAGCACCAGTTTATACAATAAGAACTATACTGTATTGTTTTATACAAGAGAAAAATGCACAGATGGAATTATAGCAATAATAAAATACATGTTGTATATAGAGATAGTTAACTTTCGAGATTGAAAAGGCCACTAGGCAGGATTGATGAAAACAGGTGCACAACTGGACAAAACCCCTGGTGAAATCCCTTAATTTCAATGTCAAAGAAAAAATACAAAAAGCTTTCACTCGGGAAGATCGGTTTAATTACAAAGGCAAAGATTCAGACTAGAATCAGGCTTGTCATCACAAAAGGGGAAAACCAGAGCAGTGCTCCTCAAATTATAATGTACACAGCAATGCCCTAAAGGTCTTTTCAAAAAGTGAGTTCTGATTCAGTAGGTCTGGAATTAGAGTTATAAAGTCTGCAATTTTACCAGACGTTCAGGTGATGACAAAGCTATCGGTCCACAGACTACCTTAACAGAAGCAAGAAGTTAGGATGCGG
>NW_024420499.1:1312478-1331937 GCF_014898765.1 Herpailurus yagouaroundi | reverse complement strand
TTTGAAAAAGCAATAAAATCTGAGTTTACTATGCCAATCAAGATAGCATTCCCCTGTCAGAAACAAAAGCAATTATCAGACAGGTATTTATTTTATTTTATTTATTTATTTTGAGAAAGAAAGAGAGAGCGTGAGCAGGGGAGGGGTAGAGAAACAGAGGCAGAGAGCAAGTCCCAAGCAGGCTCTGCACTGTCAGCACAAAGCCTGATGCGGGCTCGAACTCATGAGCCGTGAGATCATGACCTGAGCCGAAGTCAGGAGTCAGACCTTAACCAACTGAGCTACCCAGGCACCCGAGACATGCAAGTATTTTAAACACATGATACTGGAAAGAAAAAAAAAGGGAAGAAAAGTGGTGGTAAACAACGCATCTTAGAAAAATTTAAATCTAAACGGAAATTATAAATGTGGTTGAGAATTTATAATACAATATTAAGTCGGGGTATTGATAAAGAAAATACATACTGTGAAGACATATTTAATAGTAAGTAATAACCTGACTTCTATGTCCAGGTTCGATGCAGAAATTTACGAGACCACCCCCACTGGTAGCCCGACAAAGAGAAATAATGGAATACACTCTCTCTCCCTGGCTCTCTCTCTTTCTCTTTCTGTGTGTGTGTGTGTGTGTGTGTGTATCACACAGAGAGCTAACAAATAAACTAAAAGCGCTAATTTCCAATAAAGGGTAACCCTTTCCTAGGAGAGGACAGATGTGTGTGTGACTGCCACGCTCATAACTTTGGTGGCACTATACGAAGAGGAGGAAATTCACTACAGTTGGGGTAAAGGAGACACCGGCCAATCTTAACAAATGTTTAATGGCTAGCTGGCTGTGTCTTTGAGCAAGAGATAAGAATCCAGAGGAGCTGTGATCACAAAACCGATTTCCACTTACCTGCCTAAGTTTTCCATGGGGCCTTCCTTGAATGCATGGGTGCAGCATGCTGAGAGCTAGACATAAGGTTAAGAGGACTGAGAAAGACTCCAATCAAGGCCAATGGGGGTTTTGCTGAGTGTAGCACTAATGGTCCGCAGAAGGCTGGTGTCGGAGAAGCAGAGTGGAAAGTTCTCTTAAGGCACAGAGAGTCAAGATGGATATGAAGATTAAACAGAACTGATTGTCTTGAAAAGATGGTGAAATGAGCTTAAAAACAGGGTATATGTGCCTACATTTCCGAAAGCAGGAAGCTGGGATTAAAGCAAACAATAATGCCCAAGCAATGCTGAAGATGAAGTCATAAAATCCTCAAAATATTTTAATTCCGTGGAGAACTGAATTTGCAACAAATCCCAGACCCAGCTCCGTCACAGCTTAGACGGACTCAAACCACTACCTTATTGTCTCGCACAGGAAGACGTGTGCCCTTTTCTCGGGGTTAGTATAATATAGTTCAGTGTCTACTGTTGTTTTACAAATAGTACCTGCCATTCAATCAAAATAATATGAAAAATGTACAGAAGTGGGAATACATGACTCATAATAAAGAGGGAAATCAATCGATCGTAGGTGACAAATATTCACTAAGATACAGGAATTAACAGAGAAAGATTTTAAGATAAGTATGATAAACAATGTGGAAGAGTCTAGAGAAAAGGTAACCTACATGTTTGAATAGAGGTGCAATGTACGCAGAAGAACGCAAAATGTATAAAATGATTACGTGGAAGCACTAAAATGAAGAAGAAAGCCTTGGAATTGAAAATTCATTCAGCAGGCTTAATAGAAGAATAGACATGGTGGAATAAATGGTCAGGGACTTCGAAGATAGTCAACAGAAATATATCCAAACTGAAACAAAGAGAGAGAAAACAAAATGCCTGGCTGGACATCTGAAAGATGTTGGCAATGCCAAATGGTCTAGCATGCACGTAACGGCAGCTGGACAAAGGAAAGAGAGTAAGGATGGAGGAGGAAAAAAACGATTGAAGAGATGACTAAGAATTTTTCATGATTGACAAGACAGCCCACAGATCCAACCACGATCAATGAGTTTCAAGTTACTCAGAGTTCTCTTGACTGATAGCCTTCAGCTTTCAGCCCTCATCAAAAATGGCCCTTATTGGTGATAACTAACTCTTTCCAAGATCACAGCTTCTTTCTGGGAATCGTGCATCCAATTATTGGTGTCAGTATGGGAATATAATATCTTAGTTCCCTTGCTGCATCACAGGACCAATTTGAAGGTTCATCCCAGTTTGACAGCCCCCAGTGGGATAGGCGAAGGCCTCTGTTGAGATAGCTTTGTATCCCAACTTCTCGGCCAAATCCTATTTCCTTCTCGTCTACAGTTATTAATATGGAGAATATCCCCAATAAAATTTCTTAATGGGAATCTTCATCTAAGAGTCTGCTTCCCAGCGAACTGCCTTGCACGTGCAACAGTATGTGTATACATGCATGTGAATTACTGACACGATTATTAACATTGAAAATCAAAACCAACAATGTGTTGTGGGTATATAACATATATAGAACAAAATCTATGAAAAAAATGGATACATGGAATTAAATTGTTTGAAGATTTTTCGTCTGGTAAAAATGTTTATGTCTGGTACTTGAAGATAGATGAAGGTAAATTAAAGATACATATTCTAATCTTTAGAGTAACTGTTGAAAATATCTTAGACCTAAAAAGTCACCAGGAGCAATAAGATTGAGTGCTAAGAATATTACGTCAATCCAAAGGAACTGGGGGAAAAGGAACATAATTTAAAAAAGAACACATGAGACAACCACCGAGGCATGTTCTAACCAATAATTACAGTAAACATAAGCAGTCCACTTACCAGGAGGTGATTGTCAGACAGGATAAAAAGGCAAGACCCAACTCTATGCTGTTTATTTAAAAAAAGTACTGATCATATAAAAAGTCACAGAAAGACTGAAAGTACCATAGAGGGGTGATAAAATGCATGCAGACACTAAGCATAAGAAAACCTGTGTGGCTATGTAATATCAGATAACGTAGAATTAATTCCAGGTGTATTACTAGTGATAAATGTGGAAGTGCCTACCATAAATGCGTAGGCACCTAACAACAGAGCTTCAGACACAATAAACTGAAATAGTCTGAAGGAAAGTGACCAACAGAAAAATCAACAATCATGCTTGGAAACTTCCACAACCCCGTCTTAGAAACTGATGGAACAAATAGCCAAAAATTCGGTAATAATAGAGCTTATTTGAACAATACTATCAACAAACATGATCTAAATGACATTCATACAATACAATACACACCCAATAGCTACAGAAATATATATCCTTTGTTAGTGCACACGAGTGTTCATCAACATAGGTCTTACGTTAGGCGATAAAACATGTCTCGCTGTATTGCAAATGATCTACCTCAGAGATAATATATTCCCTGGCCACAACATAACTAAATTAGAAATGATTAACAGTAAGCTATCTAGGAAATTACTAAATATTTAGAAATTCAGAAATGCATTTCTAAATAAAGGTCAAATGTGAAATTCTGATGGAAATTGGGAACTACTTAGAACTGAATAATAATGAAATAATAATGAAACCAGAACATATCAAAAACTGTGGGAGGCAGGTAAAGTGGCAATAAGGTAGTTTTATCTTAATTTGTTGTTATTTTTAAAAAATGTTTAATGTTTTATTTATTTTTGAGAGAGAGAGAGAGAGAGAGAGAGAGAGAGAGAGAGACAGAGTGCGAGCAGGGGAGGGGCAGAGAGCAATGGAGACACAGAATCTGAAGCAGGCTCCAGGCTCTGGGCTGTCAGCACAGAGCCCCACACGGAGCTCGAACCCACGAACCTCAAGATCATGACCTGAGCCAAAGTCAGACACTTTACCGACTGAGCCACCCAAGCTCCCTGATAATCTTATCTTTAAATGCACGCATCAGAGAATAAGGATGGTTTAAAAGTAGGGATTTATGCGTCCATCCTTGAAAGTGCAAGAAAGAAAAAAAAACAAACAAACAAGACTCAAACAAAAAGTCACTGTAACACAATAATGAAAGTAAGAGCAATCATTAAGAAGGCAGAAAATGAACCACAGTGCCTTGAAAATCTTTTTCAGATTTATGAACAATTATGAAGAATGTAGAAGAAAGACAATGAGAAAAAACACAGGTAGTAACAACAATGAAGAAGCAAATATTGGGAGATGATTCTTCACAAACCTCTCATTTTTCTATGAAGTTAGGTGTTCGGTATTCATCTAGGCTCACTCCACATCACCCCCATGGGACTTGGAGGGGAAGGAGAACTGATCAGTGAGCATAAAGTTCATACTGCCTGCTATGCTATGAGTCATAGATTTTTATAATTTCTTTCCACTTATTTTCTTATGGGCCAAATATACAGGACTATGTCCAAGTACTCTATGATAATAATTCAACAGATTCCAAGAAATACACAATTTCCTCGAAAGGCACAACTTAACAAAACACAACAATAAAAATGGACATTACAGAGTCTCCAATAAAGAAATTGAATTCGAAATAAAAAAGATTTCCGCGATGAAAACTTTTGGCCTGGAAGGCTTCGCTCTTTACTCCCATCAACTGTTTAAGGAAAAAATTCATATCAGGTTTATGCAAAAGCTCTCAGAAAATAAAAGAGGAGGGAAAACTTTGTAACTCATTTTATGAGACCAGCGTAACCTGGTTGTAAAACCTGATGAGCACATAACAAGTAAAGAATATCCCATATGTGTGCTGATATAAAATCCTTCATGAAATATTAACAAATCAAATACTTCAAAATATGGCAAGGATGATGCATTAAGAATAAGTGGTACTTAACAAAAGAAGGCTCAGTTATTTATGTGTGAGTGCTAAGGAATCCACTAGAAGAACAACAACAACACGACTAGAACCATAATCAATACAAAATTGACTGTGTTTTTACATAATAGCGACAAAAAACTGGGAAATAAAATGTAAAGCCTATGTAAATAACATAAAATGCCAATCACTAGGCATAAACTAATAAGAAGCCAAAATCTTGCTGGGGGTATTAAAAAGAGGTATCACTACCTAAGTTTCACCCATAGAGATTCCGAATTAATCGATCTACGGTAGTGTTTTTTAAAAAAAACTCCCAGATGAGGAAATACAAATCAAAACCACAATGAGATACCACCTCACACCGGTCAGAGTGGCTAAAATTAACAGCTCAGGCAACAACAGATATTGGCGAGGATGAGGAGAAAGAGGGTCTCTTTTGCACTGCTGGTGGCAATGCAAATTGGTGCAGCCATTCGGGAAAACAGTATGGAGGTTCCTCAAAAAATTAAAACTAGAACTACCCTGCGACCCAGCAATAGCACTACTGGGAATTTATCCACAGGATACAAAAATGCTGATTCGAAGGGACACATGCGCCCCCATGTTTATAGCAGCGCTATCAGCAATAGCCAAAGTATGGAAAGAGCCCAATGTCCATCAACTAATGAATGGATTATGAAGATGTATATATATACAATGGAATACTACTTGGCAATGAAAGAGAATGGAATCTTTCCATTTGCAACAATAGGGATGGAACGAGCATGTGTTATGCTAAGCGAGATAAGTCAGAGAAAGATAAGCATCATATGATGTCACTCAGAGGTGGAATTTGAGAAACTGAACAGATGACCATAGGAGAAGGGAAGGAAAAAGAAGATAAAAACAGAGAGGGAGGCAAACCAAAAGAGAGTCTTAAATACAGAGAACAAACTGAAGGTTGATAGGGGTGGGGAAAATGGGTGATGGGCATTAAAGAGGGCACCTGTTGGGATGAACACTGGGTGTCATATGTAAGTGATGAAACACTGGGTTCTGCTCCTGAAACCAAAACGACACAGTAGGTTAACTAACTTGAGAATAGATAACAAAATAAGATAAAATAAAAGATAAATAACAAATAAGAAAGCTCCCCAGCTGATTACGGTGTAAGCACAGCATTAAGAATAACTGGTCTATTACGGATTTTTAATTTAGCCATGAATGGTGACAGGAGAAATTTTGGAAAATGTGGTAGAAAGCCTGTGATTTCAACTGTCATTCCCCAGAGTGGATGTCTTGTCCACATCTTTATTTTTTTTTAATTAATTTATTTAAATTCAAGTTAGTTAACATACAGTGTAGTATTGGTTTCAGGAGTAGAATTTAGTGATCCATCACTGACATATGACACCCAGTGCTCATCCCAACAAGTGCCCTCTTTAATGTCAATCACCCATTTAGCCCATCCCCCCACCCCCACACCCGCCAGCAACCCCCAGTTTGTTCTCTGTATTTAAGAGTCTCTTGGGGCGCCTGGGTGGCGCAGTCGGTTAAGCGTCCGACTTCAGCCAGGTCACGATCTCGCGGTCCGTGAGTTCGAGCCCCGCGTCGGGCTCTGGGCTGATGGCTCAGAGCCTGGAGCCTGTTTCCGATTCTGTGTCTCCCTCTCTCTCTGCCCCTCCCCCGTTCATGCTCTGTCTCTCTCTGTCCCAAAAATAAATAAACGTTGAAAAAAAAATTAAAAAAAAAAAAAGAGTCTCTTATGGTTTGCCTCCTTCTCTGTTTTCTCCACATCTTTGATTTGAGCTTCATTTCTACAAACCCAAATGCCTGTCACACGCTTCCACCTGTATATTACATTTGCACTTCAAACTCAGAAGTCCAATATTAAATCTATCCCTACCCCACTTTCAACTCTGCTCACTTTTGAGTTTCATTTTTGTCTTTTTGTTTGTTAATGGCAGCAAAAATCAAACTAAGAAATTAGGGAGATAGCCTAAACTTCTAGATCAGTTCTCTAATTCATCTTTGCATTGACCATCTCCGTTCATATCCAACCTGTCAACTACTCCTATCTATTCTAGTAAATATCTTTGAAATCTACCCCCAATGTTTCATTTCCCTAATAACCATGCCATTTTAGTCACTCGTCATCATGAGTGCAACAGGCTCAAAACTGGTCTTCAATGGGGCTCCTGGGTGGCTCAGTCGGTTGGGCGGCCGACTTCGGCTCAGGTCATGATCTCGCGGTCCGTGAGTTGGAACCCCGCGTCGGGCTCTGTGCTGACAGCTTGGAGCCTGGAGCCTGTTTCCGATTCTGTGTCTCCCTCTCTCTGACCCTTCCACGTTCATGCTCTGTCTCTCTCTGTCTCAAAAATAAATAAAACATTAAAAAAAATAAAAAAAAAATGGTCTTCAAGTGCCCATATTCTTACAATCTATTCTCCACACTGCCATCAGTGATCTTTTTTTGAAATATAAATCTGATTTTACTCTCCTACATAACACCTATTGTCCAAAGTGATGATAAAGACTATTTCTGTCCCCTGAGAAGAAGTCCAAATTTCTTAGCATAATGTCCAAAGCCTCTCCATGTCTTGCCTCAGCCTCTTTCTCCAGCTTTGAGCTCCTTCCACTTTGTTCTCCAGCATCCTTAACGCAAAGAATGCAGGTGGTACTTTTCCCTTCTACCACCACTGTCCTTGGTCCACGCTGCAACCACATTTATTGATAGTGCACTTCATAAGATATTTATGCACTTCGGGGCACTGGGGTGGCACAGTCGGTTAAGCCTCCGACTTCGGCTCAGGTCACGATCTCGCGGTCCGTGAGTCCCAACCCCGCATCGGGCTCTATGCGGACAGCTTGGAGCCTGGAGCCTGCTTCGGATTCTGTGTCTCCCTCTCTCTCTCCCCTCCCCTGCTCACCTCTGTCTCTTCTCTCAAAAATAAATAAACATTAAAAAAAGACGTTTATGCATCTGCACACCAGACTTCTCCATTAAACTAACAAGTCATAGGAGCTTAAGAACTGTGACTTTATTATCCAAATTTTCTACCTCAACACCCGACAACATCGTAGGCATTGAAAAGCACTGAGTTTGTTATAACAGACACCGCTTTCCTACACCTGCCTTATTGGTTTGCTGAAGTTGTATAATCTCAGCTAATACTTTGAGGTCTCATATGTTTAAAATAATGTCCTTGTGCTTACCTGACAACATGCCTTTCCTAAAATCTATTATTAATTCTTTCGGGCAGCTTTTCCTTAATCATCATAAGATCACAAATGAGGATTAGAGAACGCTAGACACTATTTTGTGCCTTGTCATGCAGTGACTCTGGAAACATTTCTCATCCTTTTCTCACATATTCTAATCATTACCCATTCTCTCTTTAAATTATGGGATTGTGAAGCAAGTATGAAGATTAGCTTATATTCATTAAATAAAGGGATACTGCAATTTTTAATAAGTTTTAAAATCTCATTAAGATTATCATCAAGTGAATGTAATAATGAATTATTTTGATTTCTACTGGCACTTGGTTTGAATTCTTTTTCTTCCATCGATATGAGTGATTCATCTTTTAATTTTTACCTAGTTTATCTTGATTTCTTTGAAATTATAAATTAAATGAGGAAAACACAAATTTGCTGAATGTTAGAAATACACAGAAGAAAATTTGAAATTTCTTCTTCCAAACTGTCCCCCAATCTTACTCTCCTCGCTATAGGTAAACTTAAGCATTGCTAACTCTTCTTATTTTTGTAAATTTTTTAATGTTTATTTTTTATTTTTGGCAGAAAGAGAGAAAGAGAGAGACAGCAGGGGAGGGGCAGAGAATGAGGGATACACAGAATCCAAAGCAGGCTCCAGGCTCTGAGCTGTCAGCAGAGTGCCCGACGCGGGGCTCGAACCCACGAACTGCCGAGATCGTGACCTGAGTCGAAGTCGGATGCTTAACCGACTGAGCCACCCAGGCGCCCCACCTCTTTTTAATATCCCTAGCACGATTTTGTAGTTTCACCTTTTCTTTGTTCACCCCATGACTGATGAATAGATCCATTGGTTCAACAGTTATCTACTGAGTACCTAATTAGTGCCACGCACCAATCTGGGGACACATGATGAATCAGAACAAATAAGGTCTTCATGGAGCTCATGGTGTAATGGGAGGGCAGCGAGTACACAAGTTATCCATCATCTCTGGTTACATTAATACTCTGAAGAAAATAAACAAAAAGAGGAAATACTGACTGAAGGAAGCCACGTTAGATACGGTGTTAGTCTTGCTCCACTGAGACACCGACACCAAGATGAGTTGAGAAGTACCAGAGGTTTATTGGTTATTGGGCCAAATGCCTGTGATAGAAAATGTAGATCAAGTCCCCGAGAGGCTGAGAGACGCCCAATGGTAAGGACATGGAACTCACAAACGGTGAGATCATGACCTGAGCCGAAGTCGGAGGCTTAACCGACTGAGCCACCCCGGTGCCCCGAAGTGCATAAATATCTTATGACGTGCACTATCAATAAATGTGGTTGCAGCGTGGACCAAGGACAGTGGTGGTAGAAGGGAAAAGTACCACCTGCATTCTTTGCGTTAAGGATGCTGGAGAACAAAGTGGAAGGAGCTCAAAGCTGGAGAAAGAGGCTGAGGCAAGACATGGAGAGGCTTTGGACAATATGCTAAGAAATTCGGACTTCTTCTCAGGGGACAGAAATAGTCTTTATCATCACTTTGGACAATAGGTGTTATGTAGGAGAGTAAAATCAGACGGTGGGAACAGTGGTGTTGCAGAAGGACTTAAGGTCTTTCCTTTCATAATTATATTTATTAGACTATACATCCTATGCTCTGATCTTTTTCCAATAAAAGTATGCATGATATAAGGCATTCCATGTCAGTTATATAAATCGATTGCTTTCTTTTTTTAACCAGCCCTTAATATGCTAAACCAGATTTGATTTACCTATTTTCCATTCTGGGACATATAAGTGAATATATCTTTTCCTTTTCCTCAATACTGCAATGAATATTCTTGTGCCTCTCAGTGAAGAGTGAAAATATTATTCAGAATAGACTTAGAGGTAGAATGGCTGTGCAGGCTTTGTTTTTTTATTTAAAAAAGTTTTTAATGTTTATTTATTTTTGAGAGAGAGGGGCGGGGGAGAGGGGCAGAGAGAGAGGAAGGCACAGAATCCGAAGCAGGCTCCAGGCTCTGAGCTGTCAGGACAGAGCCCGACGCGGGGCTCAAACTCGGGAACTCTGAGACCGTGACTTGAGCTGAGATCATGACTTGAGCGAAAGTTGGATGCTTAACTGACTGAGCCACTCAGGCGCCCCCCTGTGTAGGCTTTAAAACTAAATAGGCATTGGGCACCTGAGTGGCTCAGTCGGGACTCTTGATTTCAGCTCAGGTCATTGTCTCACAGTTCCTGACCTCGAACCCCATGTCAGGCTCTGCTCTGTCAGTGCCGAGCCTGCCTGGGATTCTCTCGTTCTCTCTCTCTCTTTCCCCCTGCCCAGCTTGTGTGCATGCTCTCTCTCTCAAAATAAATGAATAAACTTAAAAAAAAATTGAATAGTCGTTGACAATTATTCTAAAAGACTGTACTAATAAGAGTGTACTCTTCTAATGAGGAGTGTATGAGATGGAACTTTGACTCATATTTTGCTAATACTGGATATTATCAATCTTTAATTTGTTTTTTTTTTCAAAATGAGAGGGAAACAATTGTTTTTAGATGGGTGGTATTGAGGAAAGCAGAAACCAATTGTGTTGCATTTAAGGACCATCAGAGCACCTGCCCATCCTTTCTATTGGCCAGATTAGATAAGCAAATATTAGTGTATTCATTTCCTAGGACTGTCGTCACAAATGGCCACAGACTTGGTATCTTAAAACAACAGAAATCAGAAATCAATTATCTCCCAGTTCTGGAAACCAGAAATCTAAAGTCATGGTGTCGGAAGAGCCACAGTCCCTCTGGCTCTAAGGGAGAATCCGTTCCTTGTCTCCTCTGGGATCTGGTGACCGTCAGCATTGCTTGGTATTTCTTGGCTTGTTGATTGCACCAGCCTAATTTTGGATTCCGTGTTCGCATTGCTTTTTTCTCTCTGCGTGTGTCAAAAGTCCCTCTACCCCTCTCTTATAAGGACACCTGTGACTGCACTTAGGGTCCATCCCAATAATCCAAGATAAACTTCTCTTCTTAAGACACTTAAATCAACCCGATATTTTCCCATGTAAGGTAATATTGAAAGGTTTTGGGGATTAGGATATTGGCGTATCTTTTGGAAGGCATACAATTCAGCTCACTGTAACTAATGAACTCACATTTCCTCTCCTGTTATGATCACTACATGAAAGGCAGTAGTAGAGGGAGTAGAATTCAGGATTCACCAGATTCCCTGATTGCTAATAAAGTCTGAGTACTGACTTCGGTCATTTCTATTTTCTTTTTTTTTTTTTTTAATTAATTAATTAATTAATTAATTATTTTTTGAGAGAGAGAGACAGCACAAGCGAATGGGGTGGAGAGGCAGAGGGCGAGAGAGAGAATCTTTTTTTTCATGTTTATTTTTATTTTTGAGTGGAGGAAAGGGCAGTGAGAGGAGGAGGGCAGAGGATTAGAAGCTGTCTCCGTGCTGACAGCAACGAGCCCAAAGCGGGGCTCGAACTCACCAACCAGCTCACCAACCGTGAGATCGCGACCTGAGCCGAAGTCGGACCCTGAACCGACTGAGCCACCCAGGCGCCCCTCTATTTTCTTTTAGATAGAATATCTGTTTAAAGCCTCTGCCCCTTATTCTCCTGAGACGTTAGTCTGCTTTTCACTTTTGTTTATTGGCGAGTTCTATAATTTTTTTATACTGTTTGCTTTTTGAGTTGTATGAGTTCTTTATGTATTTTGGATATTAACCTTTTATCCGATATGTGATTTATAAATATTTCTTCCCATTCCTTAGGTGGCCTTTTCATTTTGTTGGTAGTTTTCGTGACTGTGCAGAAGCTTTTTACTTTGCCAAGACTGATGTCAAAGACATTACCCACTATGTTTTCTCTTCTCTAGCAGGTTTATGGCTTTCGATCCTATGATTTAGTCCTTAATCCATTTTGAGTTGATTTTTGTATATGGTGTAAGATAGGGATCCAGTTTCATTCTTTTGAATATGGCTGTCCAGTTTTCCCAACAATTATTGAAGTGGCTGTCCTTTCTCTATTATGTATTTTTGGCTCTATTGTCATAAATTAACCGACTGTATATCCATGGGTTTGTTTCTGGGCCGTCTATTCTATTCCATTGATCTGATGGAATTAAAAGATAGCTGAACACATTCACCTAAAACATATGCTTTTGGGGCACCTGGGTGGTTCAGTCGGTTAAGCCTCCGACTTCAGCTCAGGTTACGATCTCACGGTTTGTGAGTTCGAGCCCTACGTCAGGCTCTGTGCTGACAGCTCAGAGCCTGGAGCCTGCTTCGGATTCTGTGTCTCCCTCTCTCTCTGCCCCTCCCCCACTCATGTTCTGTCTCTGTCTCTGTCTCCTTCTCTCTCTCTTTCTCAAAAACTCTTCTTTCTCAAGATTGCTTTTGCTATTTGGGTTTTTTTTTTATGTGTGTGTGGTTCCATACAAATTTTAAGATTTTTTTATTCTATGTCTGTGAAAATTGCCATTGGAATTTGGGTAGGGATTGCAACTGAATCTGTAGAATGCTTTGAGTAGTATGGACATTTTAACACTATGAATTCCTCCAATCCCTGAGCATGGAATATCTTTCCAATTTTTGTGACCTCTTCAGTTTCTTTCATCAATTTCTTACAGTTTTCAGCATAAGATCCTTCACCTTCTTGGTGGTTTATTATTCCTAGGTATCTTGTTATTTTGATGCAATTATAAGTGTGATTCTTAATTTTACTCTCTGATAGTTCATTATTAGTGTATAAAATGCAGCTGACTTTTGTATATTGATTTTGTATCCTGTGACTCAACTGAAGTTATTTGTTTATTGCAGCCATGTTTTGGTGGAGTCTTTAATGTTTTCTATGTGTAATATTATGCCGTCTGCAAATGGAGACAGATGTAATTCTTCCATTCGTATTTGGGTGCCTTGTATTTCTTTTTTCTTACCAAATTGTTCTGACTAGGACTTCCAGCACTATATGAATGAAAGTGGTAAGAGTGGACATACTTATTTGTCCCTGATCTTAGAAGAAAAGCTTTCAGCTTTTCACCATTGAGTCTGATGTTAGCTGTGGGTTTCTCATACACGGGCTTTATTGAAGTACGTTCCCTCCATATCCACTTTGTTGAGAGCTTTTATCGTGAATGGATGTTGAATTTTGTTGCATACATTTTCTGCATCTATTAAGACAGTCATATGATATTTATCCTTCATTTGATTAATGTAGTGTATCACATGATTTGCAGATGTCGAACCGTCTTGCATTTCTGGAATAAATCCCATTTAATTATGGCGAATTATCCTTTTAATCTATTATTGAATTCAGTTTGCTAATGTTTTGTTGAGGATTTTTGCATCCCTGTTCTTTAGGTATATTGGCCTGTAGTTTCCTTTTCTTGTAGTGTCCTTGTCTGAGTTTTAATATCAGGGTAATGCTTGCCTCATAGGATGAATATAGAAGTGTTCCCTTATGCTTCATTAAGTATTCAATCATTCAAACTTTTTAGAGAAGTATGAAAATCGTCCCTTTTTTTATGCATAAAATGGAACTTAGGGCAATTTAATAGCTTACCTAAGATCAAACCCAAGCATGGGTCTCTTTATAGACTCTATTCTGTTCCACTGAATATTTTCATTTTAAATATTCTGTCCCTTAAAATATTATTTTCCAAATCACTGAAATTTAGGAACAAAGAAAATCGCTTAAATAATAAAAATAGACCATGCAAAGCATTTACTCCAATGGTAAAGGAAACCAGTGAGCTATATTTTAATACAAATATAATATAGACAGGGGCGCCTGGGTGGCTCAGTCAGTTAAGCGTCCGACTTCGGCTCAGGTCATGATCTCACGGTCCGTGAGTTCGAGCCCCGCGTCGGGCTCTGTGCTGACAGCTCAGAGCCTGGAGCCTGTTTCCGATTCTGTGTCTCCCTCTCTCTCTGCCCCTCCCCCATTCATGCTCTGTCTCTGTCTCAAAAATAAATAAACATTAAAAAAATTAAAAAATATATATATATAATATAGACAATACATCTAGGGATGAAAGTAGGGTTTGGGTAAGAGGCTTGAGGGAGGTACAGGATAGTACACTGTTAAGCACATAAGAAGCCGAACAGAAGACTCATAATGTTAATCGCATCTTTCTAATTAAGCTCATGTATAGCCCTGTAAATGTCCTATTAGGCACGCTTTCACTTAGAGGAAAAAATAAAACAGCAAAAATTATTTCCTACATAGAACGTGTACAACGCAAAACCACCTGCACAAACAGACGTACACATTTAAACCCACACACCTAAACAAAGGAAATTAGGCTTTTTTCAGACGGTGTATTCGAATGAAAACGGCTCGTCAGGCCCAGTCATATATTATGATACCTCAAGCAATTATCAGGTAAACAGAAGTACATAATTCATGATAATGGTCACAATCAATCTGATTTTAGTTAGGAGGGGGATGGCTTTGTTTTTCGCTGCTTTCATCTTTTGGGTGGGGGGACTGAAAATAATGGATGTTGCAATAGATATTTGAATGTCAGAATCCACAGCCATCATGTATGATATAAGCAACACAGTATGAGACCATCTGGGCTTACTGCAAACTGGCTAGGCATGAGCGAGCCTCTGAAGCCTACTTCCAATGCACCCTGGTTGGCCTGTTTCAAAGCGCTTCGTTTGCCAATATTTTGGAACAGGTGCAAAGCCATTCTGGAGTTTCCTGCTGAGGTTTATGCAAATGGCTGGCTTAACTGGACTGCGGGCTCAGATTTCCTACTGCCTGAGTGCTGAGACCTAGGCGTGATTTGGCATATATTTCCCCCTCGACTAAATTCATTCTCTTTCTACAGTTTCTTTCGGCTCTTTTGTCCAAACGGTCCCCTGTTATTATCTAGTGCAGTGTTTCTCAAATGAAAGAAGTGGGAGTATGATCACAGTTAACAGTGAACGGTCAATTGAAAGACTGTACGGACCAAGGCGTAAGGAGTCACAGTTGTGTGAAAGAATTGTTTTGTGAGCGACTGTTGATTTTCCGTCATCGTTACTTCCATTTTGTTTGCCCTTGTGGGAGAGCCGCTTGAGACCACTCAGCGGTTGTTCGTACCCATTCAGTGGCCTGAGCAGTGGGAGCTGCAGACCAGCCTTCGACGGCAGGCCGAGGGCTCCAGTCTTCAGTCGGGTTCTGCTGAATAAGTCTGTGACTTCAGGTTGGGTAGCGATGAACTCAGGAGTTGGAGCCATCCATTCACCCTGAAATTCTTCCTCGGTCACAGCCTTTTCAGCAGCAGCCTTCTCTTCCTTTTTCCGTCCCCTCAGGATCTTTCTAGACGTCGAGATCAGGCATGACCTCCCCTGCAGGCTCACGGGAAACGGTGTCACGCATGCACAGAACGTCCCAGGCCAGCAGCCACCACATCGGACGCACTGAACGAGCTCCCTTGCTGTTGCAGTGGGTGGCAATGGCGGAGTGTTGGTGGGCAGCTTACCATAAGACGCCTCTGTGAGAGGCTGGTGGTCAGCCCCAGGACCAGTAAACTCCAGAGGTTTCGGCTCCCAGAAGGCTGCCTGGATCTGGTTTAGTGAAGGTTCCAGAAGTGAAGTTACCAGCAGTAGTAGAGGCTCCAGTTGTAGCAGCAAACTTCAGCACACCTTGCTGGCCAGTATTCCTGGATGATAGGACACTGACATCAGCTGGGTTTTCAATGACAACAGTGGCTCGAGGTGCTGGCAGAAGCTTCTCCCGGGTTCTCTTCGGATTTATGATGCAGATACCATCACTTCTCTTTTGTAGACGTATTGTGCCAATTTGAAGTCAAGGTTGGCACCACCTGCGTGGGTTGCTGCTGCAAGGAATTTGAGGACATCGTCCTCCTTCATTTGCAGGACGTCAAGGGCTCTGGCCATTGTGAAAGTTCCCCTTTAACTTACGACGGGAATGCAAACCAACGCCATACGGACCCCTCCCTGGGTAGCATGGAAAGGTAAAATAGTTTTTGATCCAAGAGTCACTTGGATGATTCTAGGTAGATCACTTGACTTCTCTGGGCTCTTCTGCCTACCTTGTGGATCTTGCATAAGAATCAAGCGAGGCACCATATGAGAACACATTAAGGTACACAAAACATTTTGCCACTATATTAGGTGAGCAGGAGAGAGAATGTGAGCAAGATTATTAGAAGGGGAAGTGGCCCCCACCTTGAGTTTCCCCTTCCTACCTCGGTTAACTTGTTTGGGTGATAAAATAAAGGATATGAAAATGGGCTTTTGACAGACAGTGTTGGTTTCTTACCCAGTCATTTCCTTCCACAACAAGCAGAAATTATAAAGACTCTAAAGTAGAACACAGTGAATGGCAGTATAGATGGGTGAGGGGAGTAGATGAGGACAGAAGAATAAGGATGGGCCATACCATATAGGATCTTATGGGCTGTGCTTTAGCACAGCAGACACTGTAGGTTGCCTGCCCCAAATCCACCCTCGCTTCCTTTCTTTATTGTCAATAGGGTTCCAACTTTTATACCCTGATGACATGACCTACTTCTCTCCCCAGCCCCAACAATTAAAGTTTCGTTAGTCCAAGATAATCACAGTCATTGCCCCATGGCAAAAAAAAAAAAAAATTTGATAAATTTGACCAATTAAAAATTAAGATTTTTAAATTCCTTATACAAAATCAAAAGATAGCTGAATACAGTCACCTAAAACATGTGCTTTTGGGGCACCTGGGTGGCTCAGTCAGTTAGGCCTCCGACTTCGGCTCAGGTCATGAGCTCACGGTTTGTGAGTTTGAGCCCCACGTCGGGCTCTGTGCTGACAGCTCAGAGCCTGGAGCCTGCTTCGGATTCTGTGTCTCCCTCTCTCTCTGCCCCTCCCCAACTGCGCTCTGTCTCTCTTTCAAAAATAAACATTAAAAAATTGAAATCTCAGTTATTGAATAAAGGTTTTACTTTCTAACGTTTTTCAGAAAAGGATATGATGTAACAAAAATGGAGAGACACAGTCTTAGGAGTGTTACCCCTGCTACTCACTGCTATGACCTTTGCCTTGTAGCCTCCCTTCCCTAGGTCTGTTTCATCATATTGAACAGAAAGAGTTTATACTAAAGCAGGAGTATCTTCCCCCAAACCTCTCCCTCCACCCTGGCCAAAGTTAATCCTAACACCAAGGATGAGGATAGGCATGTATATTTCTTTTTTTTTTTTTTAATTTTTTTAATGTTTATTTCTTTTTGAGACAGAGAGAGACAGAGCATGAATGGGGGAGGGTCAGAGAGAGAGGGAGACACAGAATCCGAAGCAGGCTCCAGGCTCTGAGCTGTCAGCCCGACGCGGGGCTCGAACTCACGGACCATGAGATCATGACCTGAGCCGAAGTCGGACGCTTAACCGACTGAGCCACCCAGGTGCCCCTAGGCATATATATTTCTTAAAGATCCTCAGATAAGATTGATGTGCAGTGGGGTCCTGGAGCCATTACACAAGAGGATCCAGGTTGAACAATATTCAACCTTCCAAAATGCTCTGAAACGTGTCATTCTATCTTTCCTGGTGTCCGTGTGTTATACAGCAGTTCACGGGTGGTGGAAGGAATGTGGGAAAATCTTCAAATGAAACCACAGCCTATTGTACAGTCCACTCAGGAAGCTTAAAGATTTATTTGAGCGACAGTGTATTTAAAGATCAGCAAAATGCCTAAAGCACTCTCAGCCACTTGAACCCGCGAAATTGCTGCCTCTTTATTCCCCTCTTTTACTTGGCCTGAGTGTGTGTGCGGTGAAAGGCAGATTAGCTATCAACCTCCATAAATTATACTATCTCCATTAAATGTGAGAACATGCCGGGGGCCCTGGGTGGCTCAGTCGGTTGAGCTGCCGACCCGGCTCAGGTCATGATCTCACTGTCTGTGATTTCGAGCCCCACATCGAGCTGTGCCGACAGCTCAGAGCCTGGAGCCTGCTTCGGATTCTGTGTCTCCCTCTCTCTCTCTGCCCCTCCCCCACTCGTGCTCTGTCTCTCTTGCTCTCAAAAATAAACATAAAAAAAATTTTTGTAATGTGAGAACGTGTCCTATAGGATATCTAAGGTTATATCTTTGCCTAGTTATCACGTTAATTACATTGTGACAGCGTACGTAATTACACAACATTACCTTAATCATTTTGTAGACACTTCTTTTTCGGGACCAAATTAAGCAGTTTATTCAGGGGACACAAAGAATGACAAGAATCACATTTCAGAAGCGCGCAGTAGATCATAAGGTTGACAGTGATAACTTGGTCCCAAAGAAATAAGTAAAGGTGAGTTGAGGAAACCCTGTTTGTTTTTTTCGAGTCAGAAAGCAATTCCAAAGAACTCCTAGACTATGTTTGGTTATTATTCAAACTTCGTAGGTAATGTAATTTAGCTTGGATAATGTCAATTACTGGGAATAACAGCGCTCTCCGTGTTGGCTCTATTTGTGAATTTCCTGTGCAGCATGAAGTAAATCACATTGTCAGTTCTCACCCTGATTCTTTTCCCAAAGCAAAAAACAAACAGCAGTATGTAAGGAGCGTTTTACAGTAATTTGGTATTAGGTGATATTAGGATAGGAGAGAGATAAAGACTTCAGAATATTAAAAATAAACTTTACCCCTTGAATGACAACAGTTTGCAAAAAAAAAAAAAAAAACTACAGTTATTTGATGGTACATATGATGAATTTATCAATTGTTTTTTATTTGTCAGATAAGGTACAGGCATACCTCAGAATTATTGCGGGTTCAGTTCCAGACCAGTGCAATCATACAAATATTGCAATAAAGCAAGTCAAATGACTGTTTTGTCTCCTAGTGCATATAAAAGTTATGTTTCAGCTATGCTATAGTCTATTAAGTATGCAATAGCATTGAGTCTAAAAAACAATGCACATATGTTAATTTTAAAAATACTTTGTTACCACACTCAGGTATCACCTCACGCCAGTCAGAGTGGCCAAAATGAACAAATCAGGAGACTATAGATGCTGGAGAGGATGTGGAGAAACGGGAACCCTCTTGCACTGTTGGTGGGAATGCAAATTGGTGCAGCCGCTCTGGAAAGCAGTGTGGAGGTTCCTCAGAAAATTAAAAATAGACCTACCCTATGACCCAGCAATAGCACTGCTAGGAATTTATCCAAGGGACACAGGAGTACTGATGCATAGGGGCACTTGTACCCCAATGTTCATAGCAGCACTCTCAACAATAGCCAAATGATGGAAAGAGCCTAAATGTCCATCAACTGATGAATGGATAAAGAAATTGTGGCTTATATACACTATGGAATACTACGTGGCAATGAGAAAAAATGAAATATGGCCTTTTGTAGCAACGTGGATGGAACTGGAGAGTGTGATGCTAAGTGAAATAAGCCATACAGAGAAAGACAGATACCATATGGTTTCACTCTTATGTGGATCCTGAGAAACTTGACAGGAACCCATGGGGGAGGGGAAGGAAAAAAAAAAAAAAAGAGGTTAGAGTGGGAGAGAGCCAAAGCC
>NW_024420499.1:1238971-1312378 GCF_014898765.1 Herpailurus yagouaroundi | reverse complement strand
AAAAAAAAAATAAAAAAAAAAATAAATAAATAAAAATACTTTGTTGCTAAAAAATGCCAACCGTCATCTGAGCTTTAAGCAAGTCGTGATGACTGGTCACAGATCACCATAACAAATACAATACTAATGAAAAAATTTGAAATATGAGAATTACCAAAATGCGACAGAGACACAGAGCGAGCAAATGTGGGGTTCCCACGAACCTTCAATGTGTTGAAAACACAGTATCTGCAAAGCGCAGTAAAATGAGGTATGCCTGCATTTATAAAGTAGAAGCAGCCAATGGCCGAAGAAAATAGGACATACTCTTTCTAAAAGGAACAGGCTTCTTAATCATACTTTGCCCAGAACTTATTCTTTTCTTTTTTATTTTAGAGAGAGAACATACGCAATTGGGGGAAAGGGGCAGAGAGGGAGAGAGAGATAGGGGTTGAAGAGAGAAAATCCCAAGCCCGATGTGGGGCTCCATTCCACAGCCCTGGAATCATGACCTGAGCCGAAATCAAGAGTTGGACGCTCACCCGATTGAGCCACTCAGATGCCCCTAGAAGTTATTATTTTCTAATAAAAAAAAAAATCATGGCGAGAAAATTGCGAGAGAAAAAAATTATTTATATAAGATAAAATTGTTATTTACAATACTTTGCGATCTGATGAGTAAAGGAGATCTTAAGGAAGTTCCTTAGGTTGCTAAGCAGAATGATGATTGTGAAAATGTAAGATAAGGGAAGCTGAGCGAAATCTAAATGGCTAGGCGTAACAAGAGGAAAACAAATAAGTTATTAATAAAACACGGTGTTAAATATGACTGTTCCCAAGGGCTCAGAGTTTCAGCAAAGGCTTGAAAGTTAAGAGAACAAGAAAATAGGGGCTAAGTTAGCCTCACATGCTCAAGTAAGATGGTACACCAAAACATGCTAAGATATGGTGAAATGGTTATATCACTAAAATTGGCCTGCCAACAGAAAGCACCCATTGCCGAGTTATATAAGGGAGGGCCAAATAACCATTGTTGAAAAAGACGGAGGGCACGTAAGGTTTGACTTAATAAGCCTGTGGTACAGAGCAGGGAGAGACATGGGGAAAGTAAACAGAGAGCTGCAGCTCCACCAGTGACGGGACAAAGGTACACATTTACCATAAGACAGTTATGGGTCTTGTGGGAGTAAACAAAGCTGAGTCGTCTTGAAATGGATTCTGCTCAAGAGGATTGCCAGCTTGGTTGGTGACCCAAAAATAGTTATTGCATCAGACGCTAGGGTCCGGATGAAACACAGTCATAAAGAACCAGGGAGGAAATGTATCATCCATAACTTGAAACCATCTTAGCACCTCAGTGGAGCAATCCACCAAGAACCAACGAATGTGGCTCAACGCAAGAAAGAATTAACACTTGAAAGGTAGGCATATACAAGGGGTACCCACAGAGTACAAAGGCACTGGGTCATGTCCCATTTTCAGTAATGGCAGCGTTAGCTCATAGAGGACTGACACTACCATCAGGAACAAATATATGAGCTCTGGAATATGAACACTTAATGACCAAAAGGACATTAAATGAGATCTACTTTTTTTCTGCTTCAAGTTTTCTTATTGAGGCAAAATACACGTAACGAAATTAGCCATATACACCATGTAAGAAGAACATGTCAGTGACAGCAAATGCACAATGTTGTGCAACCATAACCACTATCTAGTTCCAGAACATTTTCGTCACCCCAAAAGGAAGCCCCTTACCCATTAAGTAGTCGTTCTCTATTTCCCAATCCCTCCCAATCCCTTGGCTACTACAAATCTCTTTTCTTTTTCTTTTTTTTTTTTTTTTTTTTTTTTTAAGAATTTGCCTTGGGGCGCCTGGGTGGCGCAGTCGGTTAAGCGTCCGACTTCAGCCAGGTCACGATCTCGCGGTTCGTGAGTTCGAGCCCCGCGTCGGGCTCTGGGCTGATGGCTCAGAGCCTGGAGCCTGTTTCCGATTCTGTGTCTCCCTCTCTCTCTGCCCCTCCCCCGTTCATGCTCTGTCTCTCTCTGTCCCAAAAATAAAAATAAACGTTGAAAAAAAAAATTTAAAAAAAGAATTTGCCTTTACTGGGTATTTCATATAAATGGGTTCCTATGCCGCCTTTGTGTCTACCTTATTTTACTCACACAGTATGTTCATGGTTCTTCTATGTTACAACATGTATCAGAATTTTATTCCTGGGCGGCTGGGTGGCGCAGTCGGTTAAGCTTCCGACTTCAGCCAGGTCACAATCTCGCGGTCCGTGAGTTCGAGCCCCGCGTCAGGCTCTGGGCTGATGGCTTGGAGCCTGGAGCCTATTTCCGATTCTGTGTCTCCCTCTCTCTCTGCCCCTCCCCCGTTCATGCTCTGTCTCTCTCTGTCCCAAAAATAAATAAACGTCGAGAGAAAAAAAAAATTAAAAACAAAAAGAATTTTATTCCTTATTCCTTTTATGATATTCTATTTTATGAACATACTATGTTTTATTCTTCCATTCATCAGTTGTTGGACATTTAGGTTGTTTCCACCTTTTACCTATTACAAATAATGTAACTAACATTTTGTGCAAATATTAATTTGAGCATCTGCTCTCAATTCTACTGAGTATGTACTTAGGAGTGTATAATGGGCCATATGATAATTTTGTTAGATTTTTAAGGAACCACCAAACTTTTTCACAGTAACTATGCCATTTTGTATTTCTACCACCAATATATGATGGTCAATTGCTCTAGCTCCTCATCAATACTTGTGATTTTCTGTGGTTTTGATTATACCTATTCTAGTGGGTATGAAATGGTATATCACTGTGGTTTTGATTTGCATTTCCCTAATGACTAATAATGTTGAGCATTTTTTCATATGCTTGTTATCCATTGTGTATCTTCATTGGGGGAATATCTATTCATGTCGTTTGCTCATTTTAAATTGCCTTTTTGTTGTCAAGTTGCTTATATATGTATTACTACATATATATACATGGCTACATATATATACATATGTATATATACATGTATATATATGTAGTATAATATACATATATATGTAGTATAATAGTGTAGTATAATAGTATAATGTAGTATTTATAATGTAATATATGTAGTAATATATATACTTATACATTTACTATGTAAATGTAATATATATATATATATATATACACACATATACATTTACTCTCTTGAACGTGTCATTTGATGCATAAAAGGTTTAATTTCGATGTAGTCTAATTCATGTATTTTTTTTTCTTCTGTTGCTGTCATTTTGGAATCACATCTAAGGAAACATTGTCAAATCCAAGGTCAAGAAGATTTATCCCTATGTTTTCTTGCAAGAAGTATATAGTTTTCATGCTTACATTTAGATATTTGATCCACATTCAGTTAGTTCTGTATAAGATGTGAAGTAAGTTTTAAAAGTCTTTCAAATGTGTGTCCCTCTAGCTGTTCCAGCACTGTTTGTTGAAGGGACCATTCTTCCCCCCTTGAATGGTCTTGGCACCCTCATTGAAAGTTAATTGCTTATGGATGTATGGATTTATTTGGGGATTTTCAACTCTATTTCATTGGTCGATAGGTCTGTCCTTATGCCAGTACCACACTGGTTTAATTACTATAGCTTTGTTGTGTATTTTGAAATCAGGACATGTGAGTCATCCAACTTTGTTCTTTTCAAGATTAATTTAGCTAGCTGGGGTCCCTTGTAATTCCATATGAATTTCAGGATCAGGCTATCTATTTCTGTAAAACATTATCTGCATTTCGTAGGGATTACAATGACTCTGTAAGTTATTTGGGGAAGAATTGTCATAACAGCATTTAGTTTGCTAACCCATGAACATGGAATGTCTTCTCATTTATTTAGATCTTTAAATTTTTTCCAGCAATGTTTTATGGTTTTAAGTGAACATGTCTTTCACTTCCATGGTTAAATTTAATTTTAGGCGTTTTAATTTTTTGGATTCTATTACCAATAGGATGATTTCTTAATTGTTTTCAGATTGCTTACTGCTACTGCATAAAAATGTAAGTGATTTTTGTATATCTTGGGTCCTGAAATTTTGTTGACTTCAATTATTGGTTCTAATAGTTCATTGTGGATTTTTTTTTGAATTTACTTATTCAAATTAAATGTGTTTAACATACAGTGTAGTATTGGTTTCAGGAATAGATTTTAGTGATTCATCACTTACATATAACACCCAGTGCTCATCCCAACAGGTGCCCTCCTTAATACCCATCACCCACTTAGCCCATCCCCCTACCTATCTCCCCTCCAGCAATCCTCAGTTTGTTCTCTGTATTTAAGAGTTTATTTGGGTTTCTTCCCTCTCTGATTCTTTAGGATTTTCTATACATAGAGATATTTTTACTTCTTCCTTTCCATTTTGGATGCCTTTTATTTGTTCTCATTGTCTCATTCTTTAGTCTAGAACTTCAGTACAGTATTGAATAGAAGTGATGAAAGTGACATTTTTGTTTTGTTCCTGATCTCAGGAGGAAGGCATTCAGTCTTTCACCATTGAGTATGATGTTAGACATGGGTTTTGTCATATACTGCCTTTATTACGTTGAGAAAGTTTACTTTTATTCCTAGATTGTTGATCATTTTTATTGAGAGAGGGTGTTAGACTTTGTCAAACGTTTTCTCTGAGTTAATCAAGATAATTATGTATTTTTTTCCATCATTGTGTTAACACAGTGTATTACATTTGATAAGTTTTCATATATTCAGCCACCTTTGCATTCCTGGCAGAAATTCCCCACTTGGTCATTAGGAATAATCTTTGGACTATGTTCTAGATTCGGTTTGCTGCTATTTTGTTGAGGATTTTTGCATCTACCTTCATAAAGAATGTGCTCTGTGGTTTTCTTATCATGTCTCTGCCTGGCTTTGTTATCAGAGTCATGGCGGCCTCAACATGTTATAAATTGTTGCCCCCTCTTCTATATTTTGGAAGATTTCGAGAACGATCAGTGCTTCTCTTTTTCCCGCAGCTTTATACACATCTAATTAACAAGTAAAAATGGTTTATATTTGAAGTGTGCAATACGATGTTTTGATATATGTATATATTGTGAAATGACTACAACCAAGCTAATTAATATTTCCCTCATCTCACATAGTTATCTGTGTGTGTGTGTGTGTGTGCGTGTGTGATGAGAATATGTAAAATCTACCCTCTTAGCAAAGTTCAAGTGTGCAATATAGTATTGTTAATCATAGTCCCGATGATGTGCACTAGATCTCCATCACCATTCTGCTTCTCTAAATGTTTGGTAGAATCCTCCAGGGCATCTCTCTGCTCTTGGACTTTCCCCTGTCGTGAGTTTTTTTTATTTCTCATATGAGCCCTTTACTTGTTATAGGTCTATTCAGATTTTTCATTCTTCTTGATTGGTCTGGTAGTTTGTGTGTTGCTAGAAATGTGTCCATTTCATTTACGTGATCTCATTTTCTGGCATACCGTTGTTCACAGTATTCTCGTATAATCCTTTTTTTTTAATTTCAGTAAGTTTTGGTATTAATGCCCCCACATTCATTTCTGATTCTAGTAATTTGAGGCTTTTTCTTTTTTTTTTCCTTAGTCTAACTAAAGTTTTGTCAACTTTGTTGCATTTTTCGAAGAACAAACATTTAATTTCATTAATCCTACTGCTTTTCTGCTTTCTATTTATTCTGTTTATCTCTGTTCCAGTGTTTAATATTTCCTAGGTGAAATATTCTTCATTGAAAATGAGGGATATAGTTCGAGCAGAGTGCAACAACATTGCTAATTGAAGTTTCCAGACAGCCTGAAAATTGATTGGAAGAATTCTGGGATGGAGGGACCCACAGATGGAGGTGACCCAAAATTTACATACAAATTATCCTTATGTACTCTGCCGACACTGTCTGCATAGGGTGAAACTCCAAGAAGTCCTTAGAAAAGTCCTTCTGGAAAGGTCCGAAGAACTGAGTAGATATTTTTGCATTTTCCAATAGTTGGAGAAACATAGTTAGGAGTTCAAGTTTTGCTAAGTCAGGGGAGTTTGATGAACACCCAGGGTTTCCATTAGAAACTCAGAAGGTTTACACTTTAGAACCAAGTGCCATATCCCAGGACTACATACTATGCCTAACAAATAAAGGCAAAACTAAAGTAGGTCTGCCCTAAAAAGCCTAAAACCAAGCATTCAGATGATAGCCATGATTTGCTACTAATTTTACTTCCTCCTGTGACAAAACTTAATACTCTTTGGGGAAAAAGAACAGAATCTAGAGTCAATAGAACAAATACGCTGCAACGCTCAGTAAATACGCAAAATATCTAGGCATGTCGAGAAGCAGGGAAATGTGACCCCCTAAACAAGAAATGGGCAATAAAATCAGATCCACAGATAACCCACATGTTGAAATCTGCAGACAAGGACATTAAAATAGCTACTATAAACATGCTAATATATTTATAAGAAAATGTGAACATAGAGAACAGTAAGATGGTTGGGTGCCTGGGTGGCTCAGTCGGTCAAGCATCTGACTTGTGATTTCGGCTCAGGTCATGATCTCACGATTCGTGAGTCCAAGCCCCGCACCGGGCTCTGTGCTCACAGTGCAGAACCTCCTTGGGATTCTCTCTCTCTCTCTCCCTCTCTCTCTCTCTCTCTTTCTCTCTCTGCCCCTCCTGGGTGCTCTCTCTGTCTCTCAAAATAAATAAATAAATAAATAAATAAACTTTTAAAAAAGAAGAAGAAGAAGGTGACTTGCAAAGTGATATGAAGTCTTCAAATAGAAGCAAATGAAATCTGAGAACTGAAAACCATAAACTCAGAAATAAAAAATTCATTAGATGTCGTTAATAGTAGATTTGACAATGCAGAAGAAAGGATCAGGGAAGTTGAGGGCAGTAAAAGAAATGATTCCATCTGAAGCCAGTATCATATGGTCTATCGTACAAGGAGGAAAAGAAAGAAGAGGGGGGAAAGGTGTTTGAAAAAAAATGACAGCTGAAAAATTCAATGAAAAGAAAAATCACCCCCCAAATCCAAAAAGCTGAGCAAACGCTAGGCGAAATAGACGCGAAGCATGCTGCATTAAGCAAATCATAATGAAACTGCTGTGATATAGACATAAAGGAAAAATGTTTCCCAGCTAGGATGAAAAAAGACACTCTACGTAGGGAGGAACAGCGATAAGAAGAGTTTCTGACTTTTCTTTATTGACCACAGAGGACAAGAGACATCTTTAATGTGGAGAAAAAAAAAAAAAAAGTTAACCTGTGTCTTAATTTCCTATTGCCATTGTAACACATATCACAAATTTGGTGGCTAAGACAACATAAATTTGTTATCACCCAGTTCTGGAAGTCAAGAGCCTGAAATGGGTTTCAGTGGACTAAAAGGAAGGCGTCACCAATGCTGCACGGCTTCTCGAAGGTCTGAGACAGTGTTTATTCCCTTGCCTTTTCCAGCTCTTAAAAGCTTCCTGCATACGTTGTTTCAGGGTCCTTTTCTCTAACTTCCAAACCAGCAGTAGAAGCATCTTCCACTCTCTTTCAGACTCGGATCCTCCCACCCTCTTACAAAGTCTCTTATAATTACATTTGGCCCACCCAGATCATCCCGTATAATCTCCTGGCAAGATCCTTAACTTAATCATATCTGAAAAGTCTTTTTTACTATGTCAGGTAATTATTCACAAGTTTCAAGCACTAGGTTATAGACGTCCTTGGGAGGGCATTGTTTTGCCTATACCAAAAACTGAAACTCCAGTGAAAGATACTTTTTAAAGAAATAAATAAATAAAGATAAAGACAGCAACAGGAACAAAATCTGAGGGAATTCATCTCTAGTAGCTCAGCAGTACAAGAGCCTAGATCTGCAGGAAAGAACAAAGAGGATTAGAATAAGGCAAATACGTGGGGAAATATACTAGTTTATTTTCTGTACTATTTGTACGAGAAAATAAAGACAAGGATACCTCCAGTAATGGCAGGATAAGCCGTCATACGAATCCCCGTGCAGATAGTAGCTATAACAACGGGACAAAAATTATTTTAAGGTGAACGATTTGAAAATACTGGGGAAAGACCACAAGCAGGTTGAAACTAGCTAAGGGTGTACTCTGGAATAACTGCTACTTAAAGAACTGCAAGTTTGTGTATTCTTTTCCTGCAAGTGCTTTCAATTCCCAAACCCTGGTAGCCGTCCGAAACCCTAGTAGTGGAAAAACTCAGCCCCTGGCTCAAGGTGGCAGATTATAGAACGGCCAGCAGCAGAGCAGGGAGAAATTTAAGGTGGAAACTTTGAAGGGGAGAAAGCTATAAAAAGGCTGGTGCCAGGGGCACCTGGGTGGCTCAGTCAGTTAAGCGTCCGACTTCGGCTCAGGCCATGATCTCACGGTTCAGTAGTTCATACCCCGCGACGGGCTCTATGCTGACAGCTCAGAGCCTGGAGCCTGCTTCGCATTCTGTCTTCATCTCTCTCTGTCCCTCCCTCGCTGATGCGCGTGCAGTTTCTCTCTCTCTCTCTCTCTCAAATATAAAACATCAAAAAAATTATTAAATAAAAAGGCTGATGTCCAAACTGTGAATACAATATTTGCCCAAATTTCTAGACCAGTCTTAAAACTAGGCATGTAGACATGTAGATAACCGAAGGGAATCTTTTGAAAAATCAAATAGAATCTAGAAGGTGGGAAGTTACCTTGATACACAGAACTCTTCATGATCACATTTGGGACCTTGCTGTGATTTTGACATAATACATTCTCCAACACACACGCATGCACGCACACACACAGCTTAAATGATGTAAACTAGAGACCTTACTGGCTTGAGATGAGAACTCAAGCCTGGAACAACAACGGGAAATTTAGGAAGAAAACTCTAGAAGCAAAGGAACATAGAGTGAGCAAAAGTCTTGGACTAAATCTGCCCAATTTTTAAATTTTGTTAAATTTTGTCTATTTTTGAGACAGAGGGCATGTGAACAGGGGAGGAGCAGAGAGACAGGGAGACCCAGAATCCGAAGCAAGCTCCAGGCTCTGAGCACAGCCGACGTGAGGCTCGAACCCACAAACCGTGAGATCATGACCTGAGCCGAAGTCGGGCGCTTAACCGACTGAGCCACCCAGGCGCCCCGCTTCCAGCATCACTGGAAGAAGGACTGTGAATCTCGAGTCCATGCAAGTTCAGTGCTTGGTACAGTAAATGAGCAGTAATCTTCAGATGAACAGGTTCCCGTGTCACTGCAATGTGTAATCTACAATGGCCAGTTTTTAATAAAAAAAAAAAAAAATTACTTGACGTGCGAAGAAAGAGGAAGTGTGGCCCAAAGCCAGAAAATGAAGCAGTCAACAGAAAGGGGATCTGAGTGAGTTCAGAAGTCAGGATTAGCAGACAAAGCTCAGGGGCAGAGCAACATCATATATACTATGGTGGTCGTGGATACGTGACTCTGTTCATTGGCAAAATTCATACAACCTTTCACCACAAAGAGGACACTTCGTTGTATGCAGACCTAAAAAAAAAAAAAAAAAAAAAAAAAAACGAAATAAACCAGAATGTCAGAGGGAAACCAGGAGGAGGGAGCGCAGATTTGGACGAATGAGTCTTCCTGTATTAGAAACGTATAATATAGCTTCACCGAGAAGAGTGGGAAAAAGGAGCTGACCTGAGTGTCTTTGTAACATAGTGTTTTGGCTGAATAGTGTAAATCTAAATTAAAAAAATAACTGTATATAAATCTTGTCCTTTAGTTGGTAAAGTTGTTTTCTCAGAGGGTACGGGTGGGCAATTATGGAACTAGATTTGAATCCATAAGTAAAGAGATTGTAGACAGTGAAGGCTGAATTTCTCACTGTCAGCTGAAGAATCGACAAATAGCAAGCAGGAAAAGCTAGAGTGAGTATGGGGTGCCATATTAGAGCCAGAGATATCAGTGGAACCCATGTGTATTTTGTTATAGATAGAAATACATACATACATGCAGGGACTGAAAAGACCTTAGGAATACAGTGAAGTTGCAAGACTATGCCAAACACACATCTTAGTTTCTAAATACCATTTGCCAATAAAACCTCAACCACAGCAACCAAAGAACAGGTGTCCTTGGAGAAATGGCTGATTCAAGGGCTAAAGTCACAAAAATTCAACATGAGCCGGAAGCATCTAGGGTTCCAGGGAGTAAGGAAGTGTTCAGAACACAAAGGATGGGGGCATGTCAAAAGAATACAGGAACCAAAGGGACACAGCTCTGAGAGAGCTCCTAAATAGAATGATTTGAGCTACAAAATGAATATTGAGAGTATCAGTTTATAACCCTTAAAGGAAACGAAACAAATGCACATGAAATCATACTCCTATAAATAAATTATTGCATAAATAAAAAAAGAAGGTATAAATCATTTTTATAGAATAATTCCAAGTAATAAATGCAGAAGAAATGCAGGAAGTAGAAAATCACCATTAGGACGGTATAGTAATAATTGCTGAAAGGAAGATCCACAGGGAAATGCTAAAACGAAGGGGTGAGATGTAAAAGGGAAACAGAATATTTACATAGCCTCCAACTGTCTCACTCAAGAATGCTTTTGCAAGCCATGGAATTTAGGGATCAGTAAACTACGGCCCATGGGCCAGCTTATTTTTACATAACTAAGCTTTTATTAGAACACAGTCATGCCCTTTGGTTAAAGTATTGTCTATGGCTGCTTTCACGCTACGCGGCAGAGGTGAGCTGTTGAAGCGGGATCTGTATGGCCGACAGAGCAAAAATACGGTAAAATCTTGGATTGCGAGTAACTTGTTCTGCGAGTGTTCCGCAAGACGAGCAAACATTTCTAAGAAATTTTAACTCGATGAACGATGTACGAGTAGGACATGACGCCAGGGGTCACATGATCACAACTGAGCCAATGGTTCTTGAAATTTGTTTGGATTTGCAAGTGCTGTGGATTATAAGCATGTTTCCAGAATGAATGACACTCCCAAACCAAGGCTTTACTGAATTTATGCTCTGACTTTTTACAGAAAACATCTGCTAAGCCCTGATAAAACAACTAAAAGTCTTACATCCAGAATATATAAAGAATTATTGCAGCTAAATAAGAAGAAATACAGCCATTAAAAACGGGCAAATTAGGGGCACCCGGGTGGCTCAGTCAGTTAAGCGTCCGACTTCAGCTCCGGTCATGATCTCGCGGTTGGTGAGTTCGAGCTCCTCATCAGGCTCTGTGCTGACAGCTCGGAGCCTGGAGCCTCCTTTGGATTCAGTGTCTCCCTCTCTCTCTGCCCTCCCTGCTCATGTTCTGTCTCTCTCTCTCTCAAATAAACATTTCAAACCAAATCTTTACAAATTGGCAAATTATTTGAATAGGCATCTCAGTATCACCAAAAAAGATATACAAACTACTCTGTAAGTACCTGGAAAGATACCCATAATTACTCAGGAAGTGCAAATTAACACCACAATTAGATATCGCCACAAACCCACTAAAACCCCTATAATAACAAAGACTGAAAGTACCAACTGTTGTCAATGATGTCAAGAAACTGGAACTTAATACCTTGATAGTGAGAATGTAAAATGTATAGCCACTTTTGATAAGAATTTGGCAGTTACTTAAAAGTCACATACGCTAACCATAGGACCCAGAAATTCCAGTAGATGTCTGACCAAAATCAATGGAAATCAAATCTTATGCAAATGTTCAAAGCAGATTTTCTTTCTTCTTGGTGGTGAAAAACTGGAACCTAACTACCGAGCAACTGACTAAAATAGATTACCTGAGGCCACATAGCTGATACGTGGGCATGCTGAGTTTCGAACCTAGGAAGTGTCATTGTGGGATCCAAGCGCTTAACCGCTCTACTGTCTCTCACATCTGACAGTGATATCTGTGTTAAGGGTCGAAAGTCCTCTCCATTATAAAGAAGAGGAACAGCTACAGGGGTAAACATTAATCAGAAGGTCCACTGAAACCCGAAAATCAAAGCACACCGAAGTGACGTGATCAGCAAGCATGATCGTGTTATTTCACCATTCCAGGTATGAAGCAAAAAGAGCAGTTAAAACACAAAGAGGTTACTACTGAAGTCAATAACCAGGAGAACTTAGATCTCTCCTTTGGAAGAAACTAAGAGAAAGTACACTTCGAGAAGAAGGCCCCAAACCATTGTAGGACGTATTTAAAAATATAGGTCAGGGCCCAATTATCAGGACATTCAGCATGAGTTTAAGATGATTTACTTAGTAGTTTAGAGCATAACAATTAGTTCTCGTCTTTATATTCCAAATCCTCTTTAAATTTTTTTTAACATTTATTTATTTCTGAGAGAGAGAGAGAGAGAGAGAGAGAGAGAGACAGAGGCCAAGCAGGGAAAGGGCAGAGAGAGGGAGACACAGAACCTGAAGCAAGCTCCAGGCTCTGAGCTGTCCACCCAGGCGCCCCCCAAATCCTCTTTAAATAGGTAAAGTCTGGGGCGCCTGGGTGGCGCAGTCGGTTAAGCGTCCGACTTCAGCCAGGTCACGATCTCGCGGTCCGTGAGTTCGAGCCCCGCGTCAGGCTCTGGGCTGATGGCTCAGAGCCTGGAGCCTGTTTCCGATTCTGTGTCTCCCTCTCTCTCTGCCCCTCCCCCGTTCATGCTCTGTCTCTCTCTGTCCCAAAAATAAATAAACGTTGAAAAAAAAAATTTTAAATAGGTAAAGTCTTTAATATTCAAAGAATACCGAAGGGATCTAGAAAGCAACATGGGTCACCAAAAGAGGGAAAGTACTTGGCAACTGCCTACTTTTTATAGATTTAGAAATTGCCCAAGTTGTTGATTAGAGCTGAAAAGATGCCTGTTGTCAGAAGGGAGGGGGCTACATCTGAAAAGCATTTGTCTTCCTTTCCATTTCTCTTCAAAGATTTGACTGGCCTTTCATTTTTCTGGCTCAGTAAACGACTCAAAAGGTCAGAGCGATTGCCGTGCAAACGGAGAGACAGAACATACAGATTACAGAAAATTCGCGATGATACGCTGCATGCTTGCAAAGTGTCTTCCTCCATCTGGGATAACATTACTGACTTAAGACCGATGCCTCTGAACTTGGACTCACCTGCTTGCACTGCCCCACCTTGCTGAGTGGCTAAGGTTTTGGCTGACACCATCTATGCCAAGTCCCAGATATTAGCATCTTTTGAGAGCTATTTTTGGCTCTCTTCACTTTCCTCTGGCTTTTAATAAATTGAAAAGTAGTTTGGACCACGTTAAAACAATGCCGTTTTCACACTGTGATTTTAGACAACCTCATTTTTCTCTTGTCAAACAGAATGACGTTTCTTTTAGGCAATTTTATTTATGCTCCAACTTTCATTAATATCTTAACTTTACTTAGCTGTACTTAGCTGTTTGATGTGAATAAATGTTTGGTTTTGATTGCCTGCTTAAAATAAATGATCTTAGCAGTCCATCAGAAACCTAAGCTATTTGGTCAGGCATTGGAAGCTACAAAAGCCATTATCTTTTGGAGACAGGATACTTGATGGTGTTTCAATAAGTGATTTAGAGAGCAGCAATCAATTTATACAGTATATACACTCTATGCCTTTGAGAATACAGGAATAGGACACAGCCAGCTGAATAGACATGACATAAACAATGATTCAATGTATCAAAATACTATCAAAAAAGCACCATTTTTTTTTATTAGCCACATGCCTCCCATCCAAGTGGTTGGTTTAAAGAAAAACTTTTAGGGAAACCTGGCAAATTATTGATATGAAATTTCTCCCCCAATATCAAGTCTCAGATGGGTTTTGAAGTGTGTCTGCAGAGTTGATTTTAGCCTGTCTCCATCGTTTATTGTTTATGCTGATTTTTTATTCATGTAGCCTTTTCTTCTTTTGCACCTGATTATTCTTTATTTTTCCCCGGCCATTGTATTTGAACAATTGTTGGAAGAAACAGTCTTTCACCAGGAGGGATTTGCGTCTCCTTTTGCTGGGTGCCTATTGACAGTAGCAATTTGAGATCCCCTCCATCGAATTTTAGAAGTAAGATGTCCTGCCTACCCATCAAGTGGGTGCTGGACTTTAAACCTTACCTCCCTACCCCTGAAAGGTATTTCAAAGTTCTACTCAGCCTTTCAGACTCTCAGTTGCCTCCTCTAGAATCACCCAATACCCTAATGATCAATTAGTAAGTATTTTAAGTTCTGTAGGCCATAAGGTCCCTGTTATACCCACTTAACATTGCTATCGTAGCATGAAAGTAACCACAGATAATATCTAAATCAATGGGCGAGTCTACGTTCTAATAAAACTTTAAATACAAAAATAGGAGCTAGGCAAGATATGGCCTGTTGGTCACAAATTACCAAGCCCGCCATAAAAGTAAAATGGTTCTATATGTCCAACCACCTCCAAAATTTCCATACTATCCCAAATTTTAGCACAGTAATTTTATGCTATCTTGTTAGCTCCCAAATACATCTGAGCAGATGATTTTTATATTTTAATCAGCTATCCTGGTTGTTTTAAGTGGGAGAATTAGTCCAAAGTACCTGCCCCACCATTACCTGAAATACAAGTACCCTTTATAGGATTTTTGGATCAGGAAAAGCCCATGAAAAGAAAAGTCATTAATTGTAAGAAAATTTATAATTTCTACCGGTTATAATTAACCATCTGTACTTTGTCAGAAGAAGTGTTTTTATTAAAATCTCTAAAGGCTCAAAGCATCCCCATTAAGATCAGGAACAAGGCAAGGATGTTCCCTCTCACCAATCCTTTTCAACATCATACTAAAAGTACTGACTAATGCAACAAGACAAGAAAAAGAAATGCAAAAGGTATACAGATTGGGAAGGAAGACATAAAACCATCTTTATTCACAGAAGACATGATTGTCTATGTAGAAAATCTAAAAGATCGGCAATGACAAAAATCCTGAAACTAAAAAGTGATTATAGCAAGGGTGCAGGATATACGAGATGAATATACAAAAGTCAAACACTTTCCTATGTACGAGCAATGAATATGTAGAATTTGAAATTAAAAACACAGTATCATACATTAGCATCCCCAAAATGAAATACTTAAGTATATATCTAACAAAATACGTACAAGATCTATATGGGGAAAAATTTTTAAACTCTGATAAATTAAGTCAAAGAATGAATAAATGGAGATTTACCCATGCTCATAGATAGAAAAACTCAGTATCATCAAGATGTAAGTTCTTCCCAACCTGATTTATAGAGTAAATGCAATCAGTCAAAATCTCAGCAAGTTATTTTGTGGATATAGACAAACTGGTTCTAAAGTTCGTATGGAGAGACAAAGACCCAGACCAGCCAACACAATATTGAAAAAGAACAAACTTGGGGGACTGACACTGCCCAACTTCAAAACTTATTACAAAACTATAGTAAGCAAGACCATATGACATGGCTAAAAGAACAGACAAAAGATAAGTGGAACAGAATCGTGAGTCCAGAAATATACCCAAATAAATCTGGTCAATTAACCTTTGACAAAGAAGCAAAGACAATACAATGGAGGAAAAATAGTCTGTTCCACAAATGGTGCCGGAATAATTGGACATCCACATGCAAAAAAAATCTAGACGTGACCTTACACACTTCGCAGAAATTAACTTCGAATGGACACAGACCTAAATGTAAAATATAAAAGTATAAAATTCCAAGAAGATAACATAGGGGAAAACCTAGATGACCTTGGGCATGGCAATGACTTTTTAGGTGCAACACCAAACGCATGATCCATGAAAGAAATAGTTGGTAAGTTGGACTTGATTAAAATTAAAAGCTTCTGCTGAGTGAGAGACAATGTCAAGAGAAAGCCAAGCCAAGCCAGATGGGGATAAAATATTTGCAAAAGACCCCTGATTAAAAAAAAAAACAAAAAAAACTGTTATCCAAAAAATACAAGAACTCTTTTTTTTTTTAACTTGTTTCTACATTTATTTATTTATTTATTTATTTATTTATTTTTGAGGGAGTGAGACACAGCATGAGCAGGGGAGGGGCAGAGAGAAAAGGACACACAGCATCTGAAGCAGGTTCCAGACTCTGAGCAAGTGTTCAGCACAGAGCTTGAGGGGCTCAACCCCACGAACCGTGAGATCATGACCTGAGCCGAAGTAGGACACTCAACCGACTGAGCCACCCGGGCACCCCCAAAGAACTCTTAAAACTCAAAAACACTTAAAAATGTGCCAGACATTAATAGATACCTCACCAAAGAAAATATACAGGTGGAAAATAAGTACATGAATAGATGCTCCACGTTATACGTTATCAGGGAATTTAAAACAATGATGTATCACTACGCACCTTTTAAAAATGGCCCCAATCTATTGTTCTGACAACACCAAGTGCTGGTAAGGATGTGAAGCAACAGGAATTCTCATTTATTTCTTATGGAAATGCAAAATGGTACAGTCACTTTGGAAGACAGTTTGCTGAATTTTCGCGAAACTAATCATACTCTTTCCATACCGTCCAGCAATCATACTCCTGGGCATTTACCAAAAGGAGTTAAAGTTTAGGTCTATTCAAAAACCTGCACATGGCTGTTGATAGCAGCTTTATTTATAATCCCCCAAATTGGAAGCAACCAAGATTCTCTTCTGTAAGTGAATGGTTAAATAAATTGTGGTACATTCGGAAAATCGGATATTATTCAGCATGAAAAAGGAATGAGCTCTCAAGCCATGAAAACATGTGGGGGAAAGTTAAACGCACATTACTAAGTGAAGAAGCCAATCTGAAAGGCTATGTGCTGTATGATTCCAACTGTATGGCATTCTAAGAAGGCAGAACTATGAAGAGGGTAAAAAGATCTATGGTTTCCAGGGGTTATTTGGGGGTAGGGAGAATGAATAGGCAGAGCACAGAGGATTTCTGGGGCAGCGAAAACATCCGGTGTGTTAGTATAACGGTGGATACATTTCTCTAGACCCATGGATTATACAACACCTAGAGTGAATCCCAATGTAAACTATAGACTTTGGGCGATTATGATGTTTATCAGTTGTAACAAATGTACCTGTCTTGTGGCGGGTATTGATAATTGGGAGGGTATGCAAGTGTAGGGGCCGGAGGTATAGAGGAAATCTCTTCATCTTCCTCTTAATTTTGCCATGAACCTAAAAGGGCTCGAAAATTGTCTTTGAAGAGATAAAACTAAATAAAAACAAAAAAAAAATTCTTTGGGAAAGAAACATTTAAGGGACTATTCCCCCCCCCCCGGGGGTTAATTATCAAATGCCTAGAAGTTGTCTTTTATGTCCGTGTCTATGAAATTTTTTAACAGTCACTGAGCAATTTTATGTGCTTTCCATTTAATTAACCGCCAAAACTACAATCCTGAAATATTTTCATTTCATTATCCAAAGCGAGACATAAGGGGGATGATCCTGATCTCTGGGAGAGGCCTCCCAACGCATTTGTCTTTATTGTCACTAGTTACACTACCGAATTTGCCATATGTGAATGTGTGTCATATGGACTCCTGAAGGGCTGAACAGCTTTCTTAACGAGCTTAAATAGCTGGGAATTCAAGGTTCCTTTTAAATCTTTTTTTTTTTTTTTAATGTTTATAGTTTTGAGAGAGAGAGTGAGAGAGACAGAGCATGAGCAGGGGGAGGGGTAGAGAGAAGGGGACACAGAATCCAAAGCAGTCTCCAGGCTCCCAGAGGTCAGCACAGAGCCCGACACGGGGCTCAAACTCACGAACTGTGAGATCACGACCTGAACCCAAGTCAGACGCTTAGCCGACAGAGCCACCCAGGCGCCCCGTGGGTTCCCTTTAAATCGTAGTAATCACAGTGGCATGCTCCAATTAGTAATATAATTTCCTCAAAAACTTAATAGTCTTCTTATCTACTATAGTCCGTTTCGTGTGCCAAAAACCTCAACGGCAGTTCTGTTCAAGACATATTTTCTAGAAAGATTTTATTTATTGGATCTAATGCTTCCCTGTTTCTATGTCAAATCAATGGCCAATTATTTAAGCCAAGGGGTTCGGAATGAGAGCCGTTCTTTTAGATGTTTTTCCTTGAGTCATTACTTCCACTGTAAAAGATTTATTGACCACAACACTCTTAATTTGACCTTTGTTTTGAAAGACCTATATCCATTTGTAGAGTTTAACAAGCGAGGAGTTTTATTCTCCATTGGCCTCTGCTTCGAGGGTCAGTTTTTTTGTGTTTTTTTTTTTTTATTTTTTTTTCAACGTTTATTTATTTTTGTGACAGAGAGAGAGAGAGCATGAACGGGGGAGGGGCAGAGAGAGAGGGAGACACAGAATCGGAAACAGGCTCCAGGCTCCGAGCCATCAGCCCAGAGCCTGACGCGGGGCTCGAACTCCCGGACCGCGAGATCGTGACCTGGCTGAAGTCGGACGCTCAACCGACTGCGCCACCCAGGCGCCCCGAGGGTCAGTTTTACTTAAGCTGAGTTTTTCAAAGTCTCTCTTCATTTTATCCTTTACTGTTTATCCTCCAAGAAGTAGTTGCCTTTTCCAACACTGTATTGTTCCTGATCTCGAACTCTCTTTCCTTTTCTGAGCTCATTTTTTCTTATGATCTAACGTTGCCAAAAGCAAGTAACTCCTGCTACTAACATTCTGCTTCCCAATCTCTTCTGAAGTTGCAAGTTCATTAGGTACATGAGCTACATTCCAAAATATAACAGAAGACCTATTGGGCAAATGTTTTGTCAATATATCCTCATCTTTTCAGCCTCAGGTGGTCGTTTCCTCTTCCAAACATTACTGGACTTCAAAGCTAATGTCATTTATCACAGGGGTTTTTTTTGTTTGTTTGTTTGCTTGTTCTGGGTTATGATGTTCTACTTCTGGTACCAACATTTGTGTGGGTCGGGAAAGGCTAGATTATGCTATAAAGAACGCACAACTCCTAACTCTCAGCGGCTTCAAAAGAACAAGGTGTATTTCTCATCTCACCACTTGCCCATTTCGTGTTCACAGGCCTCTCTGCTTCATGTTATTTCCACTCAAGAGCACAAGGGTGATGGAGCCTCCACCATCACCAATGCTCATGTAGCTGCAGCAGGAAAAGGCAAAACGGAGAATTGTTCACTCTGTCTTCAATGCTTCCACCCAGAAATGACCCATCTCACGTGTACCCACGTTTCATTGGCCAAAGCAAATGACTGACTTTAGGCAAGTAGGGAAGTGTGGGCCCCAGAGGGCAGGAGAAGCAAACATATAGTGAGCATCACTAGTATCTGCCATAGAGGAAAGGTCCTTAGAGATCTACTTGGATTTCATCATTTGATACTTGAAACATCTGAGACCCATAAAAGGGGAATTGTTTTTTCACATAGATAATACTGGCTTAAATCCTGGACTAGAACAGTCTCCTGAATCCTATTCCCATCTTTCAACTATGTGGTTTTATTTCAGCTGATTCTTAGCAGTCTCTCATATGATACTATAACTTTTCAGTTCTCATGTGCAACCAACATATGGAAATGACTTAAAATTAACCATGTAGCACATATAAGTTTACAAGTATATCCATCACTAACAAAATTGAATTATGCAACTCTATATCAATGGCATTAAATTAGAGTCATGCAACATAATAGTGGTTGAAAGATTATTTTTTATCAATAGCCAATGATAAACCCAAAATAAAAAAAAAAATCTTTGTAAAACAGAGCACACCTTATTACATTGAAGACTTTCTTATTTAGAAAAATATATAGGGGCGCCTGGGTGGCGCAGTCGGTTAAGCGTCCGACTTCAGCCAGGTCACGATCTCGCGGTCCGTGAGTTCGAGCCCCGCGTCAGGCTCTGGGCTGATGGCTCGGAGCCTGGAGCCTGTTTCCGATTCTGTGTCTCCCTCTCTCTCTGCTGCTCCTCCCCCGTTCATGCTCTGCCTCTCTCTGTCCCAAAAATAAATAAACGTTGAAAAAAAAAATTAAAAAAAAAAAGAAAAATATATAAAATATTCGATCAAATTAACCTTATGAAATTAAGAAGAACCAAAATATCTATATATTAATTGTATGCAATACGTCCTAAAAGATTTTTTTTTTATTTATTTTAAGGCTTTTCTTCATATATCCTCAACCACTCCGAAGGGTATATTTCCATAGTAGCAAAGCAATATGGTATATCAGACTCAAGGAAATAGGAAAATTTATTTTTTTTTATTTTTTTTTTTTTATTTAAAAAAAAAAATTTTTTTTTCAACGTTTATTTATTTTTGGGACAGAGAGAGAGCATGAACGGGGGAGGGGCAGAGAGAGAGGGAGACACAGAATCGGAAACAGGCTCCAGGCTCTGAGCCATCAGCCCAGAGCCTGACGCGGGGCTCGAACTCACAGACCGCGAGATCGTGACCTGGCTGAAGTCGGACGCTTAACCGACTGCGCCACCCAGGCGCCCCGGAAATAGGAAAATTTATAATGTTCACTTGGTCTAACCTAGGCTCTCAGACCTCCAAACTTTTAACCAATAGAGTCATATAGTCTATGTCCTCCATATATATTTTATGAGCTTTTCCTTCTGATTGTGTTATTTATTAACACACTGATAGAATGAAATATCTTGAAAATGATTTCAAGGTTACCAAGCAATGACCTTAAAAATATTATTATAACAGGGGCGCCTGTGTGGCTCAGTCGGTTGAGCGTCCGACTTCAGCTCAGGTCATGGCCTCGCAGTTCGTGGGTTCAAGGCCTGCGTCGGGCTCTGTGCTAACACACAGCTCAGAGCCTGGAGCCTGCTTCGGATTCAGTGTGTGTCTCTCTCTCACCCTCCTCTGCTCGTGCTCTGCCTCTCTCTGTCTCTCAAGAATACATAAACGTTTAAAAAAATGTATTTTAAACAAAAAAATTATTATAACAAAATGGGAAATTGAAAATTTACTTAATATTGTACTAGACTTATCAGGCAAGAGACATTATCTGTCTGCAAGTAGCCTATGGGAATGAGTTAAAATTAATGTATGGCACCTATATGTTTACAAGTATATTCATCACTAAGGAAATTGAGTTATGGGACTACATGCTTTTCTAAAGTAGCTGCCTTATACCTCCTACTGCTTAGGTGGTTTTATGCTGTGTGGCCTTTTCACATTTTACAGCAAATTGGAGAAATTCACACTGGGCAGGAGCCAAAGTGTAGCCAATCCATAGGCTTGCTAGCAACTTATGATTTATAATCTGGTTAAAAAACAAAAATGAAATATGACTTCATCTACTCAGTCACCAGTGAGGTATTTATGTGAGGTCATAGGGAGATAGAGCTTACCTAAAGGGGAGGGGCACGCTAAAGTTGAGAGTAGGCCAAAAAAGCCATCTTGAAGGCAAAATTTTGAGGAACAGTAAAAAAAGACCATCGAGAATACAGATGCCAGGCAAAGAATGGAGCAAACTGTCAAAGAAAAACAGAGCGAGAGTGGAGATCTCTGGTGTAACTACCTTGATTTCTTGACCAGTTTTCAGTTTTAGTCTCCAGTTTTGAAATCATTTGAATTTTTCTCTGGTCCTTACACTTCATTTATACTGAGCTAAGACACCATCTCATTTTTAAAAAGGTTGAAGATTGTTCGTTCCTAAGTGCAGAAGTGAAATAGAATACTAAAAGCATAAAAGAGACAATACAACCTTGACTTTGAGAGCAATATGCTTTAAATTTACTTGTGGTATCTGTGTTATCACAGAAATGAATGTTCCCACTTAAACGCTGTTGTACTTTTACTCGCTCTAGTGTAGAGGCTTTAATTACTGTTAATGCCTTATGTTTCATTTTATTGACAGATTTCTACTTTCTGCATGCAACAAGGATTCTTTATACTTTAATAACATATTGCTTTTCTAGGATAATTACTGAGCATCGAGCTCATTGAAGCTTGTTTTATATTGCTAATGGCTTTTTCTAAATGTAATTGCATTTCAAGTTGAAATGTCCATATGGACACATTATACATGGTAATCATTTGAACTCACCTCTCAGCAGTGAAATAAAGCAGATTCTATCACACAGATTAACAGACATGTTACTAACATCTTTGTATCGTATTTGCAATGGGTTATACTTAGAATCATCTGTAATAACAAAGCAGTTTGTTACTGTCACTGTCTTTTGTTGTAAGAGTTTTACCGAGCGTAACATTCACAGTATAAAAGTCACCCATTCAACATGTACAATTCACTGGTTTTTAATGTATTCACAGAATTGTGGAACCAGCACCGCAATACATTTTAGAGTATTTTAATCACCCCAAAAGAAATCCCATACTTTGGTCAAAACTTTCCATTTCCGTATCCCTCCATGCCTACACAACAGCTCATATCTCTGTCTCTATAGACTTCACTATTCTGGACATTTCAATTCATGGCCTTCTGAGATTGGCTTCTTTCACTTAGGATAGTTTTCAAGGGTCATCTACATATAACACGTATCATTACTTTATTCCTTGTTACGGCTAAATCACATTCCTTAGTATGGATTTTACCATATTTTATTTATCCCTTTATTAGTTGACTGAAATTTGCCTGTTTGGACCTTCTGCAACCAGAAGGTATTTAATTATTTAATTATATTTAATTATTCGAGAAATTTCCGGACGGTTTTCCACGGTAATCATACTTCTTTCCATTAGTACGAGCAGCTATAAGTGTTCCAGCTACTCCAAATCTCACCAACACTTGTAATTGTTAAGTGTTTTTGATTATAGTCATCATAGTCGGTGTGAAGTCGTATCTCATTTTGGTTTTGATTTGCATTACCCTGATGATTAATGGTGATGAGCAACTGTTTCTACCCTGATTGGCTATGTATATCTTTACAGAAAAGTCTATTCAGATTCCTTCCCATTTTCAAGTTGGGTTAGTTGTCTTCTTACTGTTGAGTCCTGAGAGTTCTTTATGTGTTCTAGATGCAAGCCCCTTATCAGATCTGTGATTTGCAAATATTTTCTCCCATTCTAGGAGTTGTCTTTTCACTTTCTTGGTGGTCCATTGAAGTACAAAAGACTCTAATTTTGATGAAATAAAGTTTATCTATTTTTTCTTTCTGGTTGCTATGTTTGCTGTTTTTTTTTATATTTATTTTTAATTCCAACATATTTAACATACAGTTTTATGTTAGTTTCAGGTGTACAATATAGCTATTCAACAAGTCTATACATTACTCAGCACCCATCATGATAAGTATACTCTTAATCACCTTCGCCTAGTTCACCCATCCCCCACAACCACCTCCCCTCTGGTAACCATCAGTTTGTTCGCTATGGTTGAGTCTGGGTTTTTGTTTGTTTGTATCTTTGTACGTTTGTTTTGTTTCTTAAATTTCACATATGAATGAAATAATATGGGACTTGTCCTTCTCTGACTGACTTATTTCACTTGGCATTATACCCTCTAGATCCATCCATGTTGTTGCAAATGGCAAAATTTCATGGCTGAGGAATATGCCAGTGTGTGTGTGTGTGTGTGTGTGTGCATTTATTCTTTATCCATTCATCTATTGATGGACACCTGGGCTGCTTCCATAATTTGGCCATTGTAAATAATGCTAGAGTAAACATAGAGGTGTATGTATCCCTTTGCATTATTGTTTTCGTATCTTTTGGGGTAAATGTCCAGTCGTGCAAATACTGGATCATATGGTAGTCCTATTTTTAACTTTTTGAGGAACCTCCATACTGTTTTCCACAGTGACTGCATCAGTTTGCATTCCCACTGACAGTGCACAAGGGTTCCTTTTTCTCCACATCCTCACCAACATTTGTTTCTTCTGTTTCTGATTTTAGCCATTCTGACAGGTGTGAGGTGATATATCACTTGGGTTTTGATTTGCATTTTCCTGTTGGATGATGTTGAATATCTTTTCATGTGCCTTTTGGCCATCTGGATGTTTTCTTTGGAGAAATGTCTGTTCATGTCTTCTATTTTTTAATTGGATTATTTGTTTTTTGGGTGTTGAGTTGTATTTATAGATTCTTTATGTATTTTGGATGCTAGCCTTCTATTGGAAATGTAATTTACAAATATCTTCTCCCGTTCACCAGGCTTTTAGTTTTGTTGATTGTTTCCTTCACTGCACAGAAAACTTTTATTTTGATGTAGTCCTTGTAGTTTATTTTTGCTTTTGTTTCCCTTGCCTCAGGAGACATATCTAGAAAACCGTTGCTGTGTCTGATGTCCAAGAAATCACTGCCTATGCTCTCTATTAGGATTTTTATCGTTTTGCGTCTCACATTTAGGTCTTTGATCCATTTTGAGTTTTTGTGTATGGTGTAAGAAAGTGGTCTAGTTTCATTCTTTTGCACATGGCTACCCAGTTTTCTCAACACCATTTGTAGAAGAGACTGTCTTTTCCCATCGCATATTCTTTCCGCCTTTGTTGCAGATTAATTGACCATGTAATTATGGGGTTTTTTCCTGAGATTTCTATTTTGTTCTATTGCTCTCTGTGTCTATCTTTGTGCCACTACCATACCATTTTGTTACTATGGCTTTGTAGTGTATCTTGAAATCTAGGATCTGGATACTTCCAGTTTTGTTCTTCTTGTTCAAGATTGTTTTGGTTATTTGGGGTCTTTTGTGGTTTCATACAAATTTTAAGACTATTTGTACTAGTGCTGTGAAAAATGCTGCTGATATTTCTGCTGTCTTTTAAAGCAAATGTCTAGTTAGTCTAAACGGTGAAACCATTTCCCCCCCATGGCTATAGACACAATTTTAACATTTGTTTCTCTAATCCCTACATAACGGAATCAATTCACTTATATTTCCTCTTTTTGAATACCAACTTTTTTTAACTTAGAATAAAATTTCAAGTAACTGGTAAGTTTATTTTCTTACCGGCATGGAAGGGTTCAAGTGGCATTTGTTTTTTTACTCTAGTAACGTTTGCTTTATGATTACGCAAACCCAGCTTATATTTGAATTATTGTAAGGTTTAATAATTTGGAGGGGTTTTGGCAACCCATGGTTGTTGTAGGAAATTCTTCTCGTCGTTTTTGCCTACCTTTGATCTGGTTAATAAATCCTAATGCTTTACAGAAACAAATGACCACGTGAGATGTCAATCTAAGTGTGAAGGACTGTGGCAGCCATGAATATGCACCAGCGAGATACCCCACCGTGGGGAGCACAGTTGAGTGATAGCCCCAGCTGCTGCTCATGTGGATTCACCACCCTGTTAGTGCCAAGACCACACTTTCCCGGGACTGTTCATGGCCACTGACTGAACATGGCAATGACACTATTTCTGGCCCATTCCTGTGGGGCATGGGATTCTGCTAATGGGCAGTTTGGTTTGTGGACACAACTCCACTGCTCTCTCAGATTTTTCCTACCAAGCCCTACTTTAGTCCCCTCTTCCTTAGGAAGTGTCAGAGTCTGAAGCCTCTCTCTGCCTACCTGTTTCACAGGCTGTAACCTTGCTCTGCCTTCTCCTGCCTCCTCCCTATTTATCCTTCACAGAATCCATTAATTTTATTTTATATTTAATTGCATCTTGGAGTGTGCTCCTCAGAGGGCTTCAGCTAACACAATAATGTTACCTCACTTCCTCTATATGATAAAAATGAATATAAATCTTGGCCGTGACCTGGATAAACTTCATGGGACTTGGGCGGGGCAGGGGGGGGGTGGTCAGAGTGATTATTTGAACCACCAGTGAAGATTTACATGAAATCAGTCTCCAGGAGAGAGACCGTAAGGCACACTTTCACACACATGCACAGGGGTCACAGCGCTTAAGGGAAAGAAAATACAGGAGGAGAGGAATCTGTGAGTTTAGAGGAAATAAAAACACGCTCTATGACATAATAACGGAAGTTGAATCTATAGCCACTGAGGAGATGTCAGCTATCACTAGCCATTTTGAATATAAGAAAAGTGCAAAGGGCCTACTACGATGGCACTTGCGGGAAATTGAATGGCTTGTTACTTTGCAAAAATAATTTCCTGCCCCTCAGGGATCCACACAAACAGTATTTAGATGGATGGCTCCTCGCTGTGAGAAGGGGATGAAAATGCTTCACCTGATCTAAAATGGAAGAAGGACGCTCTCGTTGATTTTCTATTTAAGAAAACATTAACACAGGATTCTGGTTGAGGGGACAAACTCTGAAGTCATATGTGAACTCAAGACGCGGCTCAGACACTCAAAAGATGTGACAGAGACCTAGCTTTATCATTACACAGTGAGGGTAATACTACCTACTTTATAAAGATACGGGGAGGAGAATATGGGATGATCCATGCCATGTGAAGGATGCATGCCAGGTCCTCAAACAATATTAAATCGGAAAGAAAGGAAAAGATGACATTGATGAAAAATGGCTATTCGAAAGCAAGTAGTGAAGGATAAGGTAAACTAGTAGAATTCCTAGCTGGTTTCCAAGGCATGCCCCCATATGCACGCAGAGCCCCTCAGAAAAGACTTGAGAGGCTTAGTGGTTCCAGGCATTTAAGGAAATTTCTGCCGATTAGCTATTAAACTAACTGAAAAGACATTTCAGAGTCCACACAAGAAAAAAGATACAGAAGCTACAGACAGTGCAGAAAAGTCACTAAACAAACTACAACAACCAGCAGCAGAAACAAACCCTGGGAAAGAGAGAGAATCAGATTTCCAGGTTTGTCATGGTATATAAAATATATAGTGTACATTTTACAAATATATATACATAGTACATATACTATAAACATACGGTATATATAAAATATATAATTATATATAAAATTATACGCAAAACAATCACATAAGATAAATAGAAAACAAATAGCAAAACAGCAGAAGTAAATATAACCTTATTAGTAATAACATTAAATTTTTTTACATTTATTTTTATTTATTTTGAGAGAGGCAAAGAGAGCAAGCAGGGTAGGGGCAGAGAGAGAGAGGGAGACAGAATACCAAGCAGGCTCCATGAACTGTCAGCACAGAGCCCGATGTGGGTCTCAAACTCACAAACTGTGAAATCATGACCTGAGCTGAAATCAAGAGTCAGATGCTTAACCAACTGAGCCACCCAGGTGCCCCAATAACGTTAAATTTAAATGGAATAAAACTCCAACTAGAAGGAAGAGATGTTCAAACTGGATAAAAATAAATGATCTAACTATATGCCGTCTACATATAGTAGACATATAGCGTCTGCTCACTTTGGTTTCAAGGACGTAAATAGGTTGAAAGTAAAGAAATGGTAACTGATAGGCCATGAAACCAGTAACCAAAAGACTTTAAGACAAAAATTGTCATTAGATAAAAAGAAGCACATTTTGTAATGCTTAAAAAAGTCAATTCATCAGGAAGATATAACAATTATAATGTTTAACAACAGAGCCCCAAAATACATGAAGCAAAACGGACAGAATTAAAGGGAGAATAGACAATTCAAGAATTACAGTTGGAGTCTTCAACCCCCACTTTCCATAACAGATAGAACAACCACAGGTCATAAAAGCTCCACTTGCATTAATGGATACAACAACTAGACAGAAGATCAGCTAGGAAGGAAATAGCAGACTTTAACAACCCTATAAACCAAGTCGTCCTAACAGACAGCCATTGAACACTTCTCTGGTGCACATGGAACATTCTCTAGGACAGACCGTATGCTAGGCCATAAAACAAGTCTCAATTAAGAGTACTGAAATCATACAAATATTGTTGTCTGACCAGGGACCTAAAGTTAGAAATTATTTCCAGAAGTAAATTTGAGAAATTCACAAATATATGGAAATTAAAGCATAGTTAAATAAACAGTGAGTCAAAGAAGAAATAAAAAGAGAAGTTAAAAGTATTTTAAGATAAATAAAAACATAACATGCTGCAATTTGTATGCAATGCAATTAAAGTTATACTCAGAGGGAAATTTATATCTGTACATGCTTATGTTTTAAATAAGAAAGATCTCAAGTCAGTAACCTAAGCTCACGCCTTAAGAAACTAGAAAAAGAAAAAGAAATCAACCAACCCAAAGCAAGCAAAAAGAAGTAAATGGTAAAAATTTTTTGCATAAATAAATGAGATAGAATATAGCAAACAAAAGAGAAAATTCAGTAAAACTAAAAGTTGGCTTTTTGCAAAAATCAACAAAACAGATAACCCTTAGCTAGACTGACCAAGAAAAAAATAGGGAAAACTCAGATTACCAAAATGAGGAATGAAAAATGGTACAATATTACCAACCTTAAAAAATAAAGGGGATTATTGCAGAACACTATGGATGACTGTATGTCAAAAAATTAGATAACCTAGATGAAATGGATATATTCATAGAAGGACACAAACTTCTGAAACTAACTTAAGAAGAAATAGGAAATCTGAATATACTTATTTCAAGTAAAATGATTTAATTAGTAATCAATGAACTTATGAAGAAAAGTCCAGGACCACGTGTTTTCACTAGTGAATTTTATCTAAAGTTTAAAAAAGAGTTAACACCGATCCATCTCAAACTCTACTGAAGTATGGAAGAAAAGAGAACACTTCCCAATTCATTCTATGAGACTGATGTTACCTGATACCAACACCCAAAAGAACATCACATGAAAATAAAACTACGCACCGGGGTGCTTGCGTGGCTCACGCGATTAAGTGACTGACTTTGGCTCTGGTTCTCATGGTCTCACGGTTCGTGGGCTCGAGCTCCGCATCGGGTTCTGTGCTGAGGGCTCAGAGCCTGCTTCAGATTCTGTGTCTCCCTCACTCTCTGCCCCTCCCCCGCTCATGCTCTGTTTCTCTCTGTCTCAAAAATAAATGAACATTAAAAAGAAACTACAGCGGCTCCTGGGTGACTCAGTCGGTTGAGCGTCCGACTTCAGCCAGGTCACGATCTCGCAGTCCGGGAGTTCGAGCCCCGCGTCAGGCTCTGGGCTGATGACTCAGAGCCTGGAGCCTGCTTCCGATTCTGTGTCTCCCTCTCTCTCTGCCCCTGCCCCGTTCATGCTCTGTCTCTCTCTGCCTCAAAAATAAATAGATGTTAAAAAAAAATTTTTTTTTAATTAAAAAAAAGAAACTTCAGACCATGCAGCCACTCTGGAAAACAGTGTGGAGGTTCCTCAAAAAATTAAAAATAGATGTACCCTATGACCCAGGAATAGCACTGCTAACCATTTACCCAAGGGATACAGGAGTGCCGATATATAGGGGCACGTGTACCCCAATGTCTATAGCAGCACTTTCAACAGTAGCCAAATTATGGAAAGAGCCTAAATGTCCACCAACTGATGAATGGATAAAGAAATTGTGGTTTATATACACAATGGAATACTACCTGGCAATGAGAAAGAATGAAATCTGGCCTTTTGTAGCAATGTGGATGGAATTGGAGAGTGTTATGCTAAGTGAAATAAGTCATACAGAGGAAGACAGATACCATATGGTTTCACTCTTATGTGGATCCTGAAAAATTTAACAGAAGAGCATGGGGGAAGGGAAGGAAAAAAAATTAGAGAGGGAGGGAGCCAAACCATAAGAGACTCTTAAAAACTGAGACTAGGGGTGCCTGGGTGGCTCAGTCGGTTGAGCATCCAACTTCGGCTCAGGTCATGATCTCCCGGTTTGTGAGTTCGAGCCCTGCGTCAGGCTCTGTGTTGACAGCTCAGGACCTGGAACCTGCTTCGGATTCTGTGTCTCCTTCTCTCTCTGCCCCTTCCCCACTCATGCTTTGTCTCTCTCTGTCTCTCAAAAATGAATAAACGTTAAAAAAATTTAAAGATAAATAAATAAATAAAATCTGAGAACAAACTGAAGGTTGATGGGGGGTGGGGGCGAGAGGAAAGTGGGTGACGGGCGTTGAGGAGGGCACCTGTTGGGATGAGCACTGGGTGTTGTATGGAAACCAATAAATTTCATATTTAAAAAAAAGAAAAGAAAAAAACAACTCCTAGGAATAACCTTAACCTGATAAAGGGCATCTATGAATAACACACAGCTAACATTACATGTAATGGTGAAAGGTAAAATGCTTTCTCCCTATGATTTAGGTAGAAGATGAGGACGTTCACTCCCACATCCACTATTCATGTTCATGGATTGGAAGACTGAATATCGTTAAGAACTAAGTACCTCCCAAATTGATCTACAGATTCAATGCAATCATCAAAATCCCTGACAGCCTCTTAGGAGACATTGATGAAATCCTTCTGAAATTTATATGAAAATTTAAGAGGCTTCAGATAGCCAAGACTATCTTGAACAAAAAATAACAAAGAACTCACACTACCTGATGTCAAAACTTACTGCGAAGCTACACTAATCAACACTATCTGGTACCGGCATGCGAACAGACTTATGGTTCAGTAGAATAGAATGAGAGTCCAGAAATAAACCAACACATTTATGGCAATCGACTTGGGCAGGGGTGCTAAGGCAATTCCATGGGAAAAAGAACAGTCGTTTTTTCTTTTCTCAACAAATATTGCTGGAACAACTGGATGGCCCCATGCAATCAAATGAAGGTGGACCCCTACCTCACACAATATATAAAAATTAACTCAAAGGGGCGCCTGGGTGGCGCAGTCGGTTAAGCGTCCGACCAGCCAGGTCACGATCTCGCGGTCCGTGAGTTCGAGCCCCGCGTCAGGCTCTGGGCTGACGGCTCGGAGCCTGGAGCCTGTTTCTGATTCTGTGTCTCCCTCTCTCTGCCCCTCCCGCATTCATGCTCTGTCTCTCTCTATCCCAAAAATAAATAAACGTTGAAAAAAAATTAAAAAAAATAAAAAATAAAAAAGTAAAAAAAAAAAATTAACTCAAAGACCTATGTGTAAGAGCTAAAACTATAAAACTATCGGTAGTAATCCTAGGGTGAGACCTTTCCGTCTTGGACTTAGCTATGGTTTCCTAGATAAGACACCAAAAGCACAAGTGACAAAAGGAAAAAAAAATAGGTAAGCAAGGCTTTACCAAAATTATGCTAAGTGAAATAAGTCGATCAGAGAAAGACAAATCCCGTATGATTTCACTCATATGTGGAATTGAAGAACAAAACAGATAAACATATGGTAAGGGGGGTAAAAGAGAAGAGAGGGAAACAAACCACAAGAGACTCTTAATGATAGAGAACAAACTGAGGGCTGACAGAGGGAGGTGGGTGTGAGATAGGCTAGATAGGTGATGGCTCGTAAGGAGGGCACTTGTTATGATGAGCACTGGGTGTTGTATGTAAGTGATAAGTCACTGAAATCTACTCTTGAAACTAATATTTCACTGTATGTGAACTAAAATTTAAATTAGAAAAAAGATGCTATCAAGACAGGAAAAAGAGAACCCACAAAAGGGGAGAGAATAGTTGTGATATATAGAGAATACATAAAGAACTCTCATAACTCAACGAAAAAGGTCAAACAACCCAATGAAAAACTAGGCAAATAACTTGAACAGCTATTTCTCCAAAGAATGTATACAAATGACCATCGAATACATGAAAAGTTGCTCAATATTATTAATCTTGAAAGAAATATAAAGCAGACCCACAATAGGACACCACAGCACATCCACGGGAATGGCTATAATGGAAAAATTGGATAACAAGCGATGTCAGGGATGTGGGAAAATTGGAGTCCTCATGCATTGCTGGTGGGAAGGTAAGACGATGCACTTTGGAGAACAGTTTGCAGTTCCTCAGAAAGTTGGAGTTGTCACATGACCCAATAATTTCAGCGTTTGCTATAGACCCATAAAATATGAAAACCTGGATCCATGAAACCCTTATATATGAATGTTCTTGGCACCGTTATCTATAATATTCAAAAAGTGGAAAGAGCCCAGATGCCGATCAACTAATGAATGGATAAAGAGAATGTGGTATATCCCTAAATGGAATCTTTTTTTTTTTAATTTTTTTTTCAACGTTTATTTATTTTTGGGATAGAGAGAGACAGAGCATGAACGGGGGAGAGGCAGAGAGAGAGGGAGACACAGAATCGGAAACAGGCTCCAGGCTCTGAGCCGTCAGCCCAGAGCCCGACGCGGGGCTCGAACTCACGGACCGCGAGATCGTGACCTGGCTGAAGTCGGACGCTTAACCGACTGCGCCACCCAGGCGCCCCGATGGAATCTTATTCAGTCACAAAAAAATGAACGGATGATGTCTGCTATGACATGGCTGAGCCTTTAAAGTATTTATGCTAAAATGAACAAAGCCAGACATGAAAAGCTATGTGTTTTATGATTCCATTTATGAATTTCCATAATTGGCAAATTAACAGAGACCACAAACTGATTAGTAATTACGGGGGGGGGGGGGATGTGTTTAGAGGAGGGGAAGGACTCTAATAGGTACAGGGCTTCCTTTGGGGATGATGAAAATGTTCTGAGATAGATGGTGTTGATGGTTGCACAAACTTTGTGAATATACTAAAAACCACTGAATTGTACACTTTAAAAATGTTAAGACGGTGAATTTTCTATTCTGCGTATTTTATCATAATAAAAAAGAAAATGAAGTCTGAACAGAATGTCAAGACGCACATATCAATTTTATTTCTGTGTCTCTCCGTAAGCAAATCAAAATTAAAGTTAAGGGGCACCCGGGTAGCTCCGTCGGTTAAGCGTCTGACTTCAACTCAGGTCATGATCTCGCAGTTCATGAGTTCAAGCTCTGCATTGGGCTCTGTGCTGACAGGTCAGAGCCTGGAGCCTGCTTGGAATTCTGTGTCTCCCTCTCCATCTGCTCCTCCCCCACTCGCGTTATGTCTCTGTCTCTGTCTCAAAAACAAATACACACTTTAAAAAGATAAAATCCACAGTGTCAAAATCAAGAAATAAGTCTACATGGGAATCTACAAACATTATCGAAAGACATTAAAGAAACCTTAAATAAATAAAGGAAATACACCATATCCATATATTAGAATGCTCAAGATTATAAACTTACATTTCTCCAAAATTTAATCCATACATCCAGGGCAATCAACATCAAAATCCGGGTTTTCTTTGTGTTTGTGGGAACTGAAAGTTTGATTCTAAAACTTCTATGCACAGTGTTACATTTTTTCAGGGTCATCCAATAGACTAGTGGAACAGACCAAAGCTCACATTCAGACCCATATATATAGACACAAGTAAGTTATAACACAGCTGCCATAGCTCAGGAGTGGGGCAAGAATAATCTCTTTTTTTTAAGTTTTTATTTATTTATTTGAGAGAGAGAGAGAGAGCATTGGGGGGGGCGGGACAGAGAGAGAAGGAGAGAAAGAATCCCAAACAGGCTCCACACTGTTAACTCAGAGCCCTACTCAGGGCTCGAACTCACAACCTGTGAGATTATGACTTGAGCTGAAACCAAGATTCAGAGGCTTAACCAAATGAACCACCCAGGCACCCCCAAAATAATCTTTTAAACCGATGCTGCTGGGATAACTGCTACCCAAATGAAAATAAAATGAAATCGGATCTCTATTTCACATTATACTGAAAACACACACACACACAACCCTACAGTTAGATTTTAGAATTTAATGTGATAGAAAAAAAGTAAAGATCTATAAAGTAACAAAGAAGAATATCTTTATGACCCTGAGATAGGGAACAACGTCTTGAACACAGAGTTCACCAACTGTAAAATAAATGATTGATAAATCTTGCCTCAATATAACTAAGAACTTTTTGGATCAAAATACATCATTAATAGGAGTGAAAATGCAAGTCATTGAATGAAAGAAGATATTTGCAGACAAATGAATAAAAGGATTCATATCCAGAACATATAAAGAACTCCTACAAATCAAAAAGAAAACAACAGGTACACCAAAACAAAACAAAACAAAACAAAACAGAAAAGGACTTGAACAGGTACTAGTCTAACACAAAACCAATTAGCCATTAAGCATTTGAAAAAGTTCTCAACCTGACCACTCATTAAGGAAATACAAAATGAAACCACGTTTTAATGCTATCCACTCCCCCCAAAAACGGTTGAAATTTACAATTCTGTCAAATAAAAACATAGGCAAGTGTATAGAATACATCTCTTACGTACTGCTACTGAGAGTGCACGACCACTTTGGAGAAATGTTTGACAGTGTATAAGAAAGCCAAGCCTTGTGCTCTGTAGTTTGTGATTACACTTTGACCTAGTGATTTCATTCACAAAAGAATGTATATCCTATACAGTGGTTGGCAAACTATACTCCTTGGATCAAATCTTCTCCAAGAGATAAGAATGGCTTTTACATTTTAAATTTTTTCATTTATTTTTAGAGAGAGAAAGAAAGAGAGAGAGAGAGAGAGCGCGCGCGACTGGGGGAGGGGCAGAGAGAAAGAGAATCCCAAGCAGGATCTGCACTGTCAGCACAGAGCCCGACGCGGGGTCTGAACCCACACCCCATGAGATCATGGCCGGAGCCAAAGTCAGACGCTTAACCGACTGAGCCACCCAGGCACCCCTACGCTTGTTTTATTTATAAAAGCTTTGTCCTTCTTTTAGTTTCTCTTAAAGCAGATTCTGGGAAAAGATTTGAATTCAGGTAGTTTAATTGGGAAGCGATCCCCGGAAACACAAATTGAGGAAACAAGAAAGCGACAGGGAAAAAGGGCAGACGAATAGTTTGCTTTATTAAGCTAAGTAGTATTCTCGGTAACTGGGGCCCACTTCTACTGTGAGGAAGTACATAGCATTCACCTCAAAATTGTCCCTCTAAAAGACTGCTGTCCCTCATTGGTTGACAATTAACCATGGGTAAATTAGCTCCTGTGCTCTCATGAGCTGACCTGCTAGCCAGCAAAGCAACCAACTGAGGCTTTGGGAAAAGACCTGGAGCAAAAGCCAAAAAATAAATAAATAAATAAATCCAAAATGACTGTAGGCACTGATTCACGTGGGGTCCTTCCGGTCCATCACGCAGTGGTCCTGCTGACCAAATCTGATGTTGGCCACAGGAACATGGTGCAGGGTGTAAACCAGAAAAGCCCAAACATCAACAGAGAGTGGATATATAAATCACAGTATATTCATACAGCAGTAAAAATAAGGCAAGTACGACTAAGAAACGCAATGTGAATGCATCTGGAAAACAGTGAAAAAAGCAAGACACACATATATGCAGTGTGATTACAGTTATGTAAATGTCGGAATCTGGCAAAACTAAACAACTTAGTTTAGGGATACATACTTACGTGACCTCTGCGATATAAAGAGTATCAAGGAAATGATGGAGAACATCAGGGGCAGGGAAAGTTTTCTGATCAGCAAGGGCCAACACGCGATTTCCAGGACGCTGCCATGTTTTATTTCTTTTTAAAATTTTTTTTAACGTTTATTTATTTTTGAGATAGAGAGAGACAGAGCATGAACGGGGGAGGGTCAGCGAGAGGGAGACACAGAATCCGAAACAGGCTCCAGGCTCTGAGCTGTCAGCACAGAGCCCGACGCGGGGCTCGAACTCACGGACCGCGAGATCATGACCTGAGCCGAAGTCGGCCGCTTAACCGACTGAGCCACCCAGGCGCCCCTGCCATGTTTTATTTCTTGATTTAGGTAGGTTACATAGCTGTTCCCTCTGTAATTACTTATTAAACTGCATGTTTTCATACTTAACTACTGGCCTGAATGTACCATCGTCTAGATTGCCAGTGTCTCCACATTGCTAAATTTGGTTATCCCTGTGCATCTTTATTTTTTTTATTAAATATAATTTATTGTCAGGTTGGTTTCCATACAACACCCGGTGCTCATCCCAACAGGTGCCCTCCTCAATGCCCATCACCCACTTTGCCCTCTCCGCCACCCACCCCCCATCAACCCTCAGTTTGTTCTCAGTATTTAAGAGTCTCTTGGGGCGCCTGGGTGGCACAGTCGGTTAAGCGTCCGACTTCAGCCAGGTCATGATCTCGTGGTCGGTGAGTTCGAGCCCCGCGTCGGGCTCTGGGCTGATGGCTCAGAGCCTGGAGCCTGTTTCCGATTCTGTGTCTCCCTCTCTCTCTGCCCCTCCCCCGTTCATGCTCTGTCTCTCTCTGTCCCAAAAATAAATAAACGTTGAAAAAAAAAAAAAAAGAACATGCCAGTCATGCTTCTGGCTCGAGTCCGGCGTGTTAGATGGTGCTTCTCGGGTAACCACACGGTTCACTCCTTCATATTGTGGCTTGAATGTCACCTTTTCAGGGAGGTACTTCCCGATCGTTCTATTTAAAACTACAACTTCTTCCACCCATACGTGCACCCTACTCCCATTTCCTGCTTCCTTTTTTCAATAACACTTATCGTTATGCGATATAATATATATCAAGTATTATGATTTTATATGACTATATATCAGATATTAAATACACGTCAGATAATATATATCAAATATTATATATCAGGTAATATATATAGGATAATATATGTCAGATATTATATATGTATCATGTATGCATATATACGTGCAGAGATAATATATAATATATATATTTGTTCTTTGATTCTACCAAAAAGAATGCAAGCTCTCTGATAGCGATGATTTTTGTCTGATTTGTTCCCTGCCATGGTTCCAGTGCTTAGAGCAATGTCTGCCATCTTCTAGACTCTCGATAAAATATTTATTGAACTGAACGAGGAAAGAAGGCCAGATAAAGCTTCCTGAACTTTCCAAGCCTCAACTGGTACTTTCAGAGATTTTCAGTTTTTTAATCTTCCTAGGATTCGCTATTTTTCATCAACTGACATGCATTTCCCTGTAGGGAAAACCAATACGGAGTTTATTTAAAAAAAAAAAAAAAAAGATGGACAGCCTTTTTTTTTTTTTTAGGTGTTTATTTATTTTTGACAGAGAGAGAGCACGTGCGAGCAGGGGTGGGGAAGAGAGAGGGGGGAGAGAGTCTCTGAAGCAGACCCTGCACTGACAGCAGAGACCCCGATGCCAGAGAGCCCGATGTGGGGCTCAAGCTCACAAACCATGAGATGGTGACCTGAGCTGAAGTCAGGCGCCTACCCGACCGAGCCACCCAGGCGCTCCTGGGCAGACTTTTTTTCCAAGATAACCCAGAGAAGAAAAGTTACAGCACAGCAAATGTTTTTATTATAGAGAAGGTTCCTTGCCTGAGCAAGGAAAAGGAGTGACGTTAAAATATCAAGCAAGTTACTCCTCTTCTTTCTTTGAAGGTAAATACAAATACAGTAAAACCTTGGTTTGCGAGCATAATTCGTTCGGAAACCTGCTTGTGCTCCAAAGCGCTTTTATATCGAGGCGAATTTCAAGAACCATTGGCTCATTTGTGGTCACGTGACATTCGGCGTCACATACTACTTGTATTGCAAGACATCGCCCATGTATCAAGTTAAAATTTATTAGAAGTGTTCGCTCATCTTGGAGAACATTTGCAGAACAAGTTACTCTCAATCCAAGGTTTTACCGTACACATGTATGTGCATAGTTGGAGCTGTATAGGGACAGCAAATTAGACCCTAAGGAATTCACGAATACACATGAGAATATTGACATTGACAGGTTATAGAATTCACTCAAGGTCGCACAGCTAAGTGTTAGAGCTGGGATAGGAGAAAATTCAAATCTCCCAACTATTATCCCAATGCACCTTCATTTTTTTTTTAATTTTTTTTGTCAACGTTTTTTATTTATTTTTGGGACAGAGAGAGACAGAGCATGAATGGGGAAGGGGCAGAGAGAGAGGGAGACACAGAATCGGAAACAGGCTCCAGGCTCCGAGCCATCAACCCAGAGCCCGACGCAGGGCTCGAACTCCCGGACCGCGAGATCTTGACCTGGCTGAAGTCGGACGCTTAACCGACTTCGCCACCCAGGCGCCCCCACCTTCATTTTTATACCACACTACCACTGTGAGGGAGAATTGCCAGGCCCCTGGGTCAATGATGGTACTTCTCAGCCATATTTGTGTGCTATGGGGAGGGCACATTTGTATAGGCGCCTAATATCATGGAGAGGAAGAATCATCTTAACTTTTATTCCTACCACGGTAGGTGGAAACACTTTGTGTGAATGCCACCCTTCCATGTCTACAAACGTATGGTTTTCTCATCTCTCTGTCTGTCTCTCACACACACATCCACATGCACACACACATAGAAACATATGCGTGAGCATATATTTACACACAGACACTGCTAGTCTATACCGGTTTCTATGGACATTAGACAAAGCTACCCTCTATTGATGGTTAAATCAGAAAAAAAGGCCCTTGGGTACATGGTCTGGTGATCAGATGTGACGTTTGGGCAAAGAAGAGGTGCCTGCACATGCACACACACAAGTGCGATGAATACACAAACACACCTACATGCCCATACAAGCACATGCTTTGGTTGGGTTACTTACTATTCATATCTTGTCGACTTGACTTGTCAAATATTAAAGTAAATGTTGGGCCATGTTGGTTTTCATGTCGGCAGAATTCCTGTTTCCATGTAGAGAATTTTCACAATAGACAGCAGGAAATCGTGACATGATCTTATAGCTGTTGACGTTGTTTTCAAGGGAGCGAAGGTCAATAAGACCTCAACAGACAGGCCAATAAGAATAATGGAGTCATTTGGTGAGTTTGGTACACTGGCATTCCTCTAGACTGAAGGACGGGAGGAGGGTAAGAACTGGCTACGTCTTTCCCTTTGAATTTAAGATGGCATTGGGACTGTGGAGAAACTGAGGGCTTTTGGAAACAGCAAAGAATCAGCATTTTAAACCTTGAAACCGTAATCATTAATGTGACATGATGGTGGAGGTGACTGGATTAGGATACTCCTGCCTTCTACATCTCCAGTCTACCATGACCACTCTCTGAAGTTCAATGACTAAGTAAAAACTGAATGTCACCTTGGTATTTCATCTTTCGGGCAGCGCTACATTGGACGGGGAAGAAAGGAGAAACAGCCGAGTAAGCAAAGGACATGGAACAATATCACTGCCCACAACACCTTGATGGCTGCTTAGCTCAGTGGACTAGAACACGAAAATCACAAGGTCAGTTTATAAACGGACTGAATGCTCTGTGCAAAACATGGACTAAAGGTTTTGGAAATATGAAGCTGATTCAAATATAGAGTTACCAGTCGAAAAGGCTGGAAATGCCCGAACAGAACAACGTGATGGGAACTCTTGAATGCAAAGCTGAAAAGGCTGTACTTCATTCTAAGAAGCCAATGTTTTTCAACTTTGAATGAGTATCAAAATCCCTTAGGGAGCCTGGCAAATACACAATTTCCCTGGCCTTGGAAATTACATTTATTTCATGCTGTCCAGGTTATTTTTATTTAAGCCAGATTTGAAGAACACCGTCACGGGTATATGGGAGCCATTGAATGTTGCAAATCATGGGAATGGAGGAATCATGTTTGCTTAAGAGATTCAACTCTGGCAAGTATGTATATGTAACATGGAATAAATACCATGTATGTGTAACATAGAGACTGACTAGAAGTGGACCTAACTCTTCTGTGGACTCTTTTGTTTTCTTCTAAACTCTGCTTACAGAATGCCACCCTCCCCTCTGGAACCAACTTGAGAATCAGTGTTTTGATGACCAGGGACATTGGATGAAAAACTTATGAATTATCAGCTCAAACCAATTCCGATTCCTGGAAAACAATTTCTAAATGTCAGTTTGGAAAAGCAAATTTAATATACAAGAAAAGCCCCATGATATGTTTTCATATTAATGTCAAATATTTCCAGGGGCGCCTGGATGGCTTAGTCAGTTAAGCATCCGACTCTTGATTTCAGCTGAAGTCATAATCTCATGGTTTGTCAGATCGAGCCCTGTGCCGGGCTCCATGATTAGGCATGGAGCCTGCTTAAGATTCTCTCTCTCTCTCTCTCTCTCTCTCTCCCCCTCTCCCTCTCCCCCTCCCTCACTGTCTCTCTCTCTCTCTCTCAAAAAAAAAAAAAAAAGACTGAGACATGACAAAAGATTTAACGACACATTAAACAATATCTAATCAAAAGCAAAGTAAAATAGGGACCCCTTGGTGGCTCAGTCAATTATGCAGCTGACTTCGGCCCAGGTCATGATCTCACGGTTCATGGGTTCAAGCCCCACATCAGGCTCTGTGCTGACAGCTCAGAGCCTGGAGCCTGCTTAGGATTCCATGTCTCCCTCTTTCTCTGCCCCTCCCCCACTCATGCTCTGTCTCTCTCAAAATTAAATAAACATTAAAAATTTAAAAAAAAAAAAAGAAAGCAAATTAAAACAATTCACAGGGAATGTACAGTGAACTGGGTAGGAATGAAGGTCCTCTGAAGCCAATTGTCTGCACTAATATCCCAGCTTTTCTACGTACTATTTCTTGGACGAGTCATGTAACCTCTCCGTGCCTCAGTGTCTTCGTCTACAAAACGGGAACTGAAGAGGGATCTATCTCAAGAGGTTGCTGTGAGCTCTAAGTGAATCAGCGCGTGGGTAGTGCTGAGAACATCACCACACACATAGCAGGCTCTTTTAAGGATCTCCAATAAAGCGGTGCCTGCATGGCTCAGTTGGTTAGGTGTCCAACTCTTGATTTCACCTTTGAGATTTAGGTCATGATCTCATGGCTCGGGAGTTTGAGCCCCGCCTTAGGCTCCCTGCTGACAGCATGGAGCCCGCTTGGGACGCTCTCCCTCCCTGTCTCTCTCTGCCCCTCCCCTGCTTGCGCTCTTTCAAAATAAATAAACTTGAAAAAATGTTTTAAGTCTTCAGGAAACCTTCCGTTGACTAATGATTTCTGTTCAGTTAAGCTCTGTGACAAACACCAGAATAACATCTCTGGTTTTCATAAATTACTATCTGATAGGAAATGATAGGGAGGGAGTAAAGCCTCATAATCTGGTGTCCACAGACCTCTGTGTGAATCTTGGCCCTACTTACTGTTGTGCGGCTTTGTTTTCACATCTGTAAAATGGGGATAGTAATATTACCTAGCTGATAGATTATAATATAATAAAGTGAGATCATCTGCCAAATAATGGTTTGATAATATAAGCCTTCAAAGCTAGCATTTATTAACATTTGATCATTAGTAGTAGTAACAAATGGTATAGAGACCTGAGACTTCTAATCAAAGTGGTCAGGAGACGATTATGATAGAGCCCGATTTTCTCTTCTATAATAATCCATAAGAGATGAAAAATGTAAGTAATTGGATACTTTAGAAAGGTTTTCAAAATTCATGGAGCAGAAGAATTCTGTAGAGCAGTGGTTCTCAAAGTGTGGTCCCTGGAACAAGGACATCAGCATCATTTGAGAACGTGATCAAAATACAAATTCTAGGACCCTGTCCCAGACCTAGTAAATCAGAAAATCTTAGAGTGGGATCCACTGATCTGTGTTGTAAGAAGGTCTTTAGGTATTTAATTTCTTTTTTTCTCTCTTAATTGAGATGGAATTGACATATAATGTTATATTAGTTTCGAATGTATGACATAATGATTTCATATTTGTATGTACTGCAAAAAGATCACCACAGTTAAGTCTAGTTAATATCCATCACTACACATGGTTAAACTTTTTTTTTCTTTTCTTTTAATTTAATTTATTTTTTTTTAAATTTACATCCAAATTAGTTAGCATAGAGTGCAACAACGATTTCAGGAGTAGATGCCTTAGGGCCCCTTACCCATTTAGCCCATCCCCCCTCCCACACCCCCTCCAGTAACCCTCAGTTTGTTCTCCATATTTAGGAGTCTCTTCTGTTTTGTCTCCCTCTCTGTTTTTATATTATTTTTGTTTCCCTTCCCTTATGTTCATCTGTTTTGTCTGTGTCAAGCCTGACACAGGGCTTGAACCCATGAAACTGTGAGATCATGACCTGAGCCGAAATCAAGAGTTGTACACTTGACCAACTGAGCCGCCCAGGTGCCCCAGGTAGGCTCTCAATAAATATCAGCCATTGTTACTGTATGCAACGCAGAAGTACAAAATACACACGATATGAGGTCAAGTGGTATTACCAGAAATTCTTTCTAGAAGTTTTTAAATGGAATTAGAAAGAGATTGGGGGATGAAAGAGCATCTTCCAAGGACCACTGAAAGATTGTGGTATATTGAAAGTAGTATACTATACTGGGGCATATTGAAGGCATTGGAAGATACGAGTTCCATTGTTAGTATTGTCCCCTATTAGTTGTATTAGTTGTATCATTTAACTTTCCTAAATTTCAGTTTCTTAACCTGTAAAATGGTGAAAAGAGGATCTTTCCCACCTACGCAGAGTATAAATAGGAAAAATCAATATTTCTATGCCAAGGGAGGTGATATGTAGGATAGTTTGAAAACTGTTACGTGATATACAAATTAAGTTTTCACTATAAATGCTGAATATATGATGCTCTAACACTTTGTAGTAGTATACAGTCCAATAATAGTAGGAGAGACTATGACCTAGTAGAAAAATTATGGGCTTTGGAGCGAAATACCTGGCCTTCAAATTCCACTTCTGCGGATTGGGTAAAACATGTCATCTAAAATGGGACAGTAAGGGACACCTGGGTGGCTCTGTCAGTTGAGCACCTGACTCCTGATTTCAGCTCAGGTCATAATCCCAGGGTCGTGGTGTAGAGCCCTGCATCAGGCTCTGTGCTCAGCGTGGAGCCTGCTTAAGAGTTTCTGTCTCTCTCTCTGGCCCTCTCCCCTGCTCACTCTTTCCCAAATGAAATAAAACAAAACCGAATTAAATTAAATTAAATTAAATTAAATTATTAAGTTAAATTAAATTAAAATCAAATGGGATAACAAAATATACTTTCTAGTGCTACCATGAAGATTAAATGAGATAGTATATGCAAATACATGACAGACGCTAGCATTATCTAGCATACAGTTAGCACTGAAAATTTAAAAATATTAAAATTAGTAAGGTAGTTAAATAACATATATGTCATCTAGGGGCGCCTGGGTGGCTCAGTCGGTTGGGCGGCCGACCACAGCTCAGGTCATGATCTCGCGGTCTGGGGGTTCGAGCTCCGCGTCGGGCTCTGTCCTGAGTGCTCGGAGCCTGGAGCCTGCTTCCGATTTTGTGTCTCCCTCTCTCTCTGCCCCTTCCCTGCTTGCTCTCTCTCTCGCTCTCTCTCAAAAAATTATAAACAATAAAAAATTTTTTTTAAGTTAAAAAAAAGATATACGTCGTCTAGTTCACCCTCACTTATTCGTTCATTATAACACATATCCGGCTCTCACTTTATGCCGAACACTGTGGTCAGTACAGCTCGCAATTCCTGTGCTAGGAGCATCGACTCATGGTGGACCCAATTTACAGTCTCTCTCTCCCTCTATCTGTTCTGTTCAGTGTTATATCCCTAACACCTACAATAGTGCCTGGAACATACTCTTCAAGAAATATCTGATTGAACGGAAAAGGGACTTGCAACGTAAATAAGGAGATCGGAATTTTTGTAAGGGGTGAGCGATTCTTCTCAGCACACCTGAAATCGTATCACATAAGCCGAGTTTTTCTCCTCCTGCATCCGCTATTTCTGAAGACCGCCCTCAGAGAAAGGTAGCCAAGTTTGGCTATAGCCCTTCTATCAGATCCCAACTCCTTGTCTTAATTGGACTTTCTGTTGCTTTGCCCTGGGAGCCACCAGGGTAACCTCTAATCTTCACTCGCTCTCGTGAGGAATCATGGGAGTCTCCGAGGGCCTTCCTTCCATGACTCTAAAAGCCAGGGCAAACTGAAATGGAAGTTACCACTCACCGCCTTTTTCTGCCCCAGCTCATTACACCATGGTCATGAGCTACCTTAGCTCATGTCTTAAGAAATCTTTTAAGAGTCTAAGAGACTTAAGAGAGTCTCTTGTCTTAAGAAATCTCCAGGCCAGAAATGGACACCATTTTAAAAAAATTTTTTAATGTTTATTTATTTTTGAGAGGGAGAGAGGCAGAGCGCGAGCAGGGGAGGGGCAGAGACAGGGAGACACAAACCTGAAGCGGACCCCAGGCTCTGAGCTGTCAGCACAGAGCCCAACATGGGGCTCGAGCCCACGAACCGTGAGATCATGACCTGAGCCCAAGTCAGTCGCTCAACCGACTGAGCCACCCAGGTGACCCCCCCTGTTTTTAATGTTTATTTATTTACTTTAAGAGAGAAAGAGCGCAAGTGGGGAAGGGGCAGAGAGACGGGGAGAGAGAGAATCCCAAGCAGGCTCCACACTCTCAGTGCAGAGCCCAACTCGGGGCTCGAACTCACAACTGTGAGATCACAACCTGAGCTGAAACCAAGAGTCAGACACTTAATTCACTGAGCCGCCCAGGCGCCCAGTGTAATGGACACCATTTCTATGTTCCGGGGGGACCCCAAACTTCAAGAGCTCTCATCGCCTCAAACATCTAAGCCAAGGAGCGTGATGCTAGTGTTTCCTTTGTGAAAAATATTCCCCCTTTACTTGGCATAGAAAGAGAAGACCAAGGAAAAGAGTATTCTCTCACTAACCAACACCCTACACAGCCCCCAACAAATTTTTCCCATATCTAATCCTCTCCTATAGATTGGGAAGGAGGATAGAAACAGTTTGACAGCCTGTTCCCAAGTTGGTGGCCAAAGAGGGTATTTTCTTTAAACTATGAGGGTTGTGGGGCACCTGGAATAGCCACGGGGTGCCTGGTGGCTCAGTCAGCTAAGCATCTGACTCCAGCTCAGGTCATATCTCACGGGTTCGTGAATTTGAGCCCTGCGTTGGGCTCTGTGCTGACAGCTCAGAGCCTGGGGCCTGCTTCAGATTCTGTGTCTCTGTCTCTGCCCCTCCCCTGCTCACGCTCTGTCTCTCCTCTCTTAAAAACCAACATTAAAACAACAACAAAAAAAAACTATCAGGGTTGTTAGCAACTTTTGTTTCAGCTGAGTGATTTTTAGCACCAATAGTTACAGGAAAGATCAGCCAATAGAACAAACAGCAATCAACATCTTTGTGTGTGTGTGTGCGTGTGTGTCTCATACTATCTATAGCTATATCTGCATCTATATTTATATCTATCATCCATCATTCATCTTTCTATCTACCTATCCATCTATGTGTCCGTGTACTGATTTATTTATCTGTGGTTCTGTGGGATAAAAAATTCCATAAGTTCCATGAGGGAAAAAGCCATGCTTGCTTTGTTTACTGGTCTAAGCCCCAAATCTGGAACAGTTCGTGGCACATGGTAGGCACTCAATAAATATTATCAACTATATCAAGACATCAAACATGTAAAGGAGTTATGCAGATTCTTTGAGCCACTGAGTTTGCTGAATAATCATACCTGTCAAAATATAGAGACACTGAAACTGCTGATGTCAATATCGCAGTGGTGTTTTCTCAGGTGTCAGGGAAATATACCAAACAATGATGCACTTGAGTGTGAGTGTGTGTATGCTGTTTTGTGCCTGTGTTCGTGTATGTCTGAGTTCGTATCTTAAACATTTCAAATTCTATGATAATTTTCAATGAATTGTTATTCTAATGGGACTTTAAAATACTGGTAGAAAAAATGGTAAGAAGGGGTTCAGAATCAATCAGATTATAATTGCTGGGTTTTCCTTTGTGTGCATTTTGCTGATTTCAATATTGTCTGCTAGAATTTTTAAAGATCAAATGAATCAAAGTCTATGAAAAGGCATGTTAGTAATTAAAGACCAGAAGAAAAACATGAATAGAGCTTCTTTTGTTGAGAATTGCGTTATTCATGTATTCACCATCTTATGGAAAAGTAAAATGAATAAACCTTATCTAACAACTTTCTTTTCATTAGTGAACTTTATGTTTCTTAAACTGTATGTCAGTGACTAAGCATAAAACTATTCTAACGATGTATATTCAATAGAGCGTACCATATACATTCTATAGAAATGCATATGAAAATTCACAGAGTTCCCAAGAGTGCAGTGAAAAGCATCGAACTTATTATACTAAGTAATAGCAAAAGGAAATTCAAATCAATTATAACAGAAATTAAATAGGTAAATGAATCAGGTCTCGGCATAATCAGGAAGTATGCCACACAACTGGAAATTGTCTTTAAGATCATTTTCCACTTGAAGCCTATTGATGTTTTCTGCTTAAATGTATAAAACACTAACAGTGAAAAAAAAAATCAGAAGAAAATCAGTTAAAACCCTAAACTTCGTTCTCTGCGTTGTGGTGGTTTTCCTCAGTGGCCACAGAAAAATGTTACTATGCCTTGAATTGTCCATGAAGCAAGTTGATTTCCTCAGGGGAATGGAAATAATGTATTGATGTATTGACTCAAAGGAAGTGTCTTTAATTCCTGTGACATTCGATTGTTAACCTGCTTCATAGTTTCAGTCAGTCACGCCATCCAACAGTACATAGTTATTTTCCTAGTTAGAAGTGCTTCTGCTCCTTATCTTCATCTTTTATGTAAAAACAGTAAAAGGAAAAGAAATTAACCATGATAACTCAGTATTTGCAATTCTAATTCATGAGATAAATTATCTCTGCCTCTCCCCATAAGCTTTTTCTACATAGTGTCATGATATCTTAAAGGATTTCATAGCATTGTGTTTTATTTTTTGTAGCAAATATCACACTGCAGTTTTCTGCTTATTTGTTCGACACCTGCTTCCTTATTAGGACTGTAAGCACTTAAAATTACACCTAGTTTCTAATCACCCCAGGATCCAGCATAGTGCTTGGCACATACTAAGTACTCAGGAAATATTTATTAAAATGAATGATGTCTGAGGCACCTGGGTGGCTCAGTCGGTTAAGCCTCTGACTCTTGGTTCCACTCAGGTCATGATCTCATGGTTTGTGAGTTCGAGCCCCATGTCAGACTCTGCGCAGACAGTGAGGAGCCTGATGGGATTCTCTCTTTCTGCCCCTCCCCTGCTCCTGCTCTCTCTCTCTCAAAATAAATAAATTAAGAAAATGAGTGATGTCTGTGTCTTCAAATGTCGTAAGCATTACTTTTCTCCAGTTTTATTGAGATATAATTGGCACTGTGTAAGTTTAATGTGTATGGCATAATGCTTTGATTTACATATATCGTGCAATGATTTCCACAGTAAGTTTCCTTAACATACACTGTTAAGGAACCATACATATAGACGTTATGTATTCTTTAAAGTACATTTTTTTAAAAGAAAAACAGATATGAGACTTTGATAACAGTTCCTAGAGTGGAATACAGTCTTATTTCCTATCATGACCAAATGACACTCATTATATAGTTGGCATTGGATTTTATACTAACTACATTATGCCATGTAATACATAAACGTGCAAAACTTCTATTCTCCATCTTAGGGGTAGCCTAATTAGAGGTCAATATGTGAGATTTGATCACTTGGTACCTCAAATATCATAAGTGAAATCTACATGAAAGGATTTCATAATTAAGCACAAAGGATATTTAAAAAATTTTTTTTAAATTTTTGTTTTTACATTCATTTATTTTTGAGAAACAGAGTGAGACAAAGCGTGAGTGGGGGAGGGGCAGAGAGAGAGGGAGACACAGAATCTGAAGCAGGCTCCAGGCTCTGAGCTGTCAGCACAGAGCCGGACGCGGGGCTCGAACCCATGAACTGTGAGATCGTGACCTGAGCTGAAGTCGGACACTTAACCGACTGAGCCACCCAGGCGCCCCCACAAAGGATATTATAAATGTTTTGCAACTGGTAAAATGCACAGTGTTCAGAGTCGGTAATTGATACGTAGATTTGTACCAGTCGCATTGCCCTCCCGTGAACGACATATGTGAATCAAACAAACAAGGCAAGGTGGGATCATTTGTGCAGTGCTGGAGGTCTAGAGACCCATTATTCTTGCACCCTATAGTCAGAATATCATCGCGTCTGCCTTCAGGTGAATCTTTCACATAAGGTAGCACTTGGAAAGCCTAGGGCTGTGGCGCATACAGTAAATTTGCAGGGTAGGAGGTATAAAGGCCCAACCTAACTATAAGTGTGGGACACTAACAATATTTACAAAAAGAAGCTGTCACATGCTGAATGCAAAACTGGCTTGGGTCAATACACGTCAACTCTTAAATCCCCGCTTGTAAAAATTTTCCATAGGAGGGGCACCTGGGTGGCTCAGTCAGTTAAGCATCCGACGTCAGCTAAAGTCATGATCTCACAGTTTGTGAGTTCGAGCCCCGCATCGAGCTCTGTGCTGATAGCTCAGAGCCTGGAGGCTGCTTCGGATTCTGGGTCTCCCTCTCTCTCTCTCTCTGTCCCTCCCCCGGTCATGCTCTCTCAAAAATAAATAAACGTTAAAATTTTTCCATAGGAACCCATTTATAGTATTGGACACATGCCAACCCTATAATCTTTTTTTTTAATTTTTTTTAATTTTTTTTCAACATTTATTTATTTTTGGGACAGAGAGAGACAGAGCATGAACGGGCGAGGGGCAGAGAGAGAGGGAGACACAGGATCGGAAACAGGCTCCAGGCTCTGAGCCATCAGCCCAGAGCCCGACGCGGGGCTCGAACTCACGGACCGTGAGATCGTGACCTGGTTGAAGTCGGACGCTTAACCGACTGCGCCACCCAGGCGCCCCATCCCTATAATCTTTAAAAAAGAGTAATAATAGTATGGTTCGAAATGAGAATATAAATAATAAAAGTTATATGTCGTAAACTATTTTTCACTATTTTTATACATCCGTTTTCTCACCCGAGGGTGCAATCCTGTGAGAATAATACAAGCTTTTGTTATCCCCATCGTATGGTGGAATTAAGTGACATGACATTAGTTTAGCAGCTAAAATTCAGACCTGCCTCCTGGCTCAGCATAATGCTTTTGTTTGTTTGTTTGTTTGTTTTTATCTGCTGAAAAGTTTTGCACAGCTACTTTCGCAAGCAGCCTGGAATCGTAAGATAGTCTCAGTAGTTTCTGAGATAAACATTTCATTCTCCTAGAAGTCAGGAGAGTTGAGAAAGGTCTCCGAAACTAAACAATACTCGTTTCCCATTTTGCTTCTTATTTTAAGTGCTTTGTTTGATCTTCCAAGATTCTCGTCAAAAAATCCTTTATAGTAAGTGGAAATACTAAAGGAGGTAAGTACTGAAGTAGAAAATGAAAAGGCATTAAGAGTGTGCTAGATTTGGAGTTTGTGTATAATACAGTTTAAAACATCGCTGGGCTCTTTTAGTAAAGTATGGTCTTTGAATTACTGGCCATTATAAAAGAGGATTCATTCTAAGACATTCCCATAAGCTCAGCTGATTTTATAGCAACTTTATAGTAACATGCATTTCATTAAGAATTAACCAGGTCCATTTCTCCGAACATTCCTCATAAATAACCCCAGTGCATTCCCAGAAGAATTTTTCCACTGGTTTCACCCAAAGCTAGGATCACGTGTTCATTTTTCTAATGAATCAAGAAGCCATGTCGGTTATGAATCTATTTGCTTATATCACTTAATTGCAGCATTTCATTCTATATCTCTTTTTATCTTAACTGTATTCTTGCAGGTGCATTGTTACTTTCTAAAATTCTTAGAGAACCGGAGTGCCTGGGTGGCTCAGTCGGTGAAGCGGCTGACTCTTAGCTTTGGCCCAGGTCATGATCTCACAGTTCAGTTCGTGAGTTTGAGCCCCACACTGGGCTCTGCGCTCGCGGTGCCTCCCTCTCTCTCTGCCCCTCCCCCACTCACGCTGTCTCTGTCTCTCTCAAAATAAATAAACTTAAACATAAAAAATAAACTTCTTAGAGAACAGAATTTACTCAACTGAAACACACCAATAAAATAGTTTGGTTTTTGTTTTTTTTGCCAACGTCATTCCCTTGGGTTAAAAGCTACAAGGCTCAATTCCAGTTAACTGTGAGAGGTGAAATCCAGCAGAAGAGCTCTTTTGTTTGATTCCATTGTTTTCAAAATTGTAGCCAGGGAAAGAAAGAATGAAAGCATAGACTGTTAATGTCGGATCAATTGGGGCCAGAAGCCTGAAGCACTCTGTCAAAATTGCCAAGACTGCTTCTGTAAGAAACCCTCCGATTGGTAAAAAGTGATCAATAAGATGGAATTGTAAGGAATGGGAAAATGAGACACAAAGAATGAAGAGCGGTCGGGGGCCAAAGAAACCTCTTGCTGTGGACTCAACACCATTTGCTGCATCTTGAGAATAGAAAAGCCAAAACCTCTCTTTTCATTTAAACTCAAGGGAAAGAGAAAGCAGGAGAGCCTGGGCTGCGAGCTAGAATAAAGAATCCCCTGAAAACATGCTGTCTTGTACCCCCAGATTGAAGATTTCTGTTCCGAAGGAACTTACTGCCATCCCATTCATTTTTTTTTTTTTTTTTTTCTTTATGGAATGCCCGCTCCGCGCCAGGCTTTGGAGTTTCGGGTAGGTGCACGATGAAATTGGCGTAAAACAAAGTAAACAGTAACGGGAATGCAACCCTTGAGGAAAGACAAGGTAGGCAGACAGGCAAAAGTTTTAATAAACCCTGGTATTTTAATTAAGGAAGGTACCCTATTAATCACAACTAGCCTTCATCAAAGGCTGGCAATCTTCACTTGCATTAATAACGCATTGAACCCTGCTCACAGCATGATCAAGTAGGTGTTGATATTGTACGCATTTCATGGCATTCATTTCTCCAAGGTCCTCTTAATACGTAAAACCACTAGCCGTAAAACCACTGGCCCACAAGGGAAAAGACTTCAAAAGTGAGGTGACCTTTGATCACAGCGGGAAGAGAAAACGTGGGCTTATGCTAGGTGGAGAGAAGGGGGAAGGCGATGAGAGGCTAAGAGAAGAATAGCACACGTAGAGATAGGAAAATGCATAGCAGGGTCAGGCTAGTGTGAGGAATCTGTCCTACACAAAATCGCTCTTGAAGGCAGATTGCAGAAGGAAGTTGTGTGATCGATTTATCGAGAGAGTGGGGCCTGGCTGTGGGGAACCTTTGCCAACAGGAGGCAGGATAACAGTGGAGAGCCACTAATAATCACAGCCTAAGGGACAGAAAGTGGTTATTATCACAGCAGAAACAAAATCTGAGTGGCCAAAGAGGACTCTGGTTTTACCTTTTATTTGTTTGAATCTTTACATTCAAAGGTACTTACAGTCGTATGCGTGTATTTAAGAATCAATTCAAATTTATGGGGCGCCTGGGTGGCGCAGTCGGTTAAGCGTCCGACTTCAGCCGGGTCATGATCTCGCGGTCCGGGAGTTCGAGCCCCGCGTCGGGCTCTGGGCTGATGGCTCAGAGCCTGGAGCCTGTTTCCGATTCTGTGTCTCCCTCTCTCTCTGCCCCTCCCCCATTCATGCTCTGTCTCTCTCTGTCCCAAAAATAAATAAACGTTGAAAAAAAAATTAAAAAAAAAAAAAAAGGAAAGCTGAAATTTGGTTATAAATTGGCCCCAAGGAAGTCTCATTTTACCATGAATATCACTTTTGTGTAATGAGTTGCTAAATAATCTATCTATCCCGGTTTTTAAAACAAATATCTTTAAAGAAAAGTAAGTCAGCAGACATCATATGTTTTCACTCCTATGTGGAACTTGAGAAACTTAACAGAAGACCAGGGGGGAAGGGAAGGAAAAATAAGTTGCAAACAGAGAGGGAGGCAAACCATAAGAGACTCTTAAATACAGACAACAAACTGAGGCTTGATGGGGGGAGGGGGGGAAATGGGTGATGGGCGTTGAGGAGGGCGCTTGTTGGGATGAGCACTGGGTGTTGTATGTAAAGTGATGGATCATGGGAATCTAGCCCTAAAACCAAGAGCACACTATATACACTGTATGTTAGCCAATTTGACAATAAATTATATTTTTAAAAAAGCAAGAAAAGTAAAAGAAAGATGACTAAATATGAATTATATTCCTAAGTGGTTTTTTCTGGAATAGACTAACATTTGAGCATATGCAATCAAACACACAACTCCACCTTTTGCTTGAAAGTTGACACCCAAAGTGGAGGCAAAGCACCTGAATGGAAATAATAAGGCACTAAAGGGTAACTGACATTGGATCAGAACCTTGGTTGTTGGATCCATTTAGCTAAAGACAGTTTCTGGGAAGCCACACACCTTTTCAACCCAGTTCTCTTGGTCTTACTCCCAAGATCAATTTTTGGCCAAATATTAAGTAAGGAAAATTGATGTTTTCCCATTGCTCCCAGCAGCCCCCCCCCCCCCATCATCATTGTCCTTTTCTGTGTTTTTTTTTTTTTCCTCCTTCCTTTCAGTGCATCCTTGGATTGCCTTCCCAGCTAATCAAGCTTTCAATTCATCCATGCATTCAGCAAATGATTACGATAAGCCAGACGGAAAGTTAGATCCTGGCAAGAGACAAGTAAGGACCATGTTCTCTTTTGTCAAACAGTTGTAAACTATTGGTGTTTCCAGCAGCAAAAGTAGATCATCTCACGAGAGAAATTTGTCAGAAATATAGATTTGGAAGTCACAGGTGAGTCCATGATGTGAAAACACGAGAGTAGGTGAAATCAGAACCCATCTAACCAAAACCGTTCTTGGCAAGAGTATGTAATTTAGGTATTTGCTTGCTCCTTGTTTCTTATCAAAATCTGGAGCTCTGTTTTCTTTCTTTTTTTTTTTTTTTTTTTTTTTTAATTTGAGAAAGAGTGCTAGTGGGGGATAAGGAGCAGAGGGAAAGACAGGGAGAATCTTAAGCAGGTTCCATGTTCAGCACGGAGCCCTACATGGCACTCGATCCCATGACCCTGAGATCATGACCTGAGCCGAAATCAAGAGGTGGACGCTTCACCAGCTCAGCCACCAGGCGCCCTAGGGAGCTTCTTCATTCTGTTCTTAAGAGGATAAATTCTCCTGCAGGGCCATTTAAGAAGCAGATCAAACTCAAGATGATTTTACATGTTGAAATCCTTATTTGGTAGGATATTCTAATACCTGCAGATTCTCCTTCTTCTCACCGTCGTCATTTGTTTTGCAAAAAGGAGCTGCTCTGACCCCTGACCATGATCAGAGTGAGTCACAGGTTCTTTCTGATACCTCTTCTTCACCCACAAGGGGTGGCCTCTATAGGGAAGCATATTTGGACAAGAACTGACATCTCAGCCAGGAGGTGTCATGCCAAGTCTTGTCTGGCTCCATTAGGCTCTCTGTTTTGGAATTTGCAGTTTGTAACCAGAGAGACTAGATCAGGGAGCATCAGGCATTGAGTTGGTAATGTATGTAAACTGGAGACTGAAATGACATTGACAGTATTTAAGCAGAGCAGAGAAAGCATGATTGAAAGAGAGAGACAGAGAGAAGCCAAGAGCTCCTGTGACTTGACAAAGTGGGAATGCAAGAGAAGCTGCCTTGTTTCTTGACTGTTTTGGAATTCCTCATGCTCTTTCCCCATTAAGTATGGTTGTTCCTGACAGAATAACACAGACTTGAATCTGCTTTCTATTTGAGAAGTGCTTCCTCTGTCTTTGGCCGGTAAAGCAGGAGGTCTGTAGATCCAGGGAAAATAAATGATTTAAGTAAGCGGCAGTGTTTTTGAAAACGAGCTCACGTTCTCTTCCATGCACCCCCTTGTTGTCAGTGCTGTATGGGACTGTATCAAGACAAGGGGAAGGGCTATGGGGAAAAGGATCAAGGAGATGGTTTTAGACTGCTTCTCATTCAAGCCCTTAGCTAGAAGCCAAAAGGGAACTTTGAGCTCACATGTAGTCCAGGCTGATGAGGATTATACCAGACAGAGCTTTGGAGACAGAGCCATGGGTAGAAGTAAAGTATATTTGCCTAAATTACCCACACTGTGCTGCAAATGCCCCCAAAAGGGTGTGGCCTGATGCTATAGTCACTATGAGATTTGAGACCCCCAGCCCAGTCTCTTTCCATCAGAGATTACTTTCCCTGTGGATAGACAGTCCTGTTCCACCTCGCCTTAATTTGACTATACGTGGAGTATTACACACTTAAGCACAAACTAGATTGTCCCAGAAAGAGTTACCAGGATATTAAAGGAGAAGGTCATCCTAATCGAGAGAAGAGGTAGGAAGGATACAAAGCTACTATCTTCAATGCATGGAATCACATGATAACTACCAGTAGCAAATTGGTCTAGAGAGATAGAGAGATGGAGAGATAGAGAGATGGATAGATATAAATATAGATAGATAGATCTATAGATATAGATATAAAGATAGATACAGATATATATACATATATAGAGAGAGACATATTATATTTTGTATTTATATCTAGGGCAAAGAGAACTTTCTTCTCAAAATGTATTAAACAGATTTTTTTTCATTTTATCTTTTATTTTTTAAATTTTACATCCAAGTTAGTTAGCATATAGTGCAACAATGATTTCAGGAGTAGATTCCTTAGTGCCCCTCACCCATTTAGCGCATCCCCCCTCCCACAACCCCTCCAGTAACCCTCAGTTTGTTCTCCATATTTAGGAGTCTGTCCCGTTTTGTCCCCTCCCCCCTGTTTTTGTATTAGTTTTGTTTCCCTTCCCTTATGTTCATCTGTTTTGTCTCTTAAAGTCCTCATATGAGTGAAGTCATATGATTTTTGTCTTTCTCTAATTTCACTTAGCATAATACCCTCCGGTTCCATCCACGTAGTTCCAAATGGCAAGATTTCATTCTTTTTGATTGCCAAGTAATACTCCATTGTGTGTGTGTGTTTGTGTGTATATATATATATATATATGTATATATGTATATATATGTATGTATATATGTATATATGTATATGTATATGCATATATGTATATGTATGTATATATATGTATATACATATACGTATATACGTATATACATATGTATACGTATACATATACATACATATACATATACATACATATACATATATACATATACATATATATACATATATACATATATATATATATATACACACACACAATGGAGTATTCATCCATCAATTCATCCATTCATGAATGGATGAATTCATCCATCCATCCATTCATCCATCAATAGACATTGGGCTCTTTCCATACTTAGACTATTGTCGATAGTGCTGCTATAAACATGGGGGTGCATGTGTCTGTCCCTTTGAAACAGCATACCTGTATCCTGTAGATAAATGCCTAGTAGTGCAATTGCTGGGCCACAGGGTAGTTCTCTTTTTAGTTTTTTGAGGAACCTCCATACCGTTTTCCAGAGTGGCTGCACCAGCTTGCATTCCCATAAACAGATATTTTAAACTCATTCCAATCAGACCACCTTTGACCAAAGAAGTGGAGTTATCCAATGGGATTAGGCCAGTCGCAGAAGCTACATGGGTGCTAAACCATTGGGGATGTTTGGAAGGCAACCAGATTTTCCACTACAAACTATCTTTTTGTCTATCCAACATGAATACCTACTCCCTTTTTATAAGCTTTGCTTAAAATGTGCAGTATGCACACTCACCTCCCCTATCCAGAGAAAATGATTCAATATTTCATCCAGTTATTAAAGCCGAACCAAGTACGGTATCTCAGGGTTATGTATGGTCCTTGCTATCAAGTCCAGAGGTAGCTGCCTCAGAATGTGGTGACATATCCGAAAAATGACAATATATCCATCCCCAGTGAATGCAGTATACAGTGGTGGAAAAGATTGGGGCAACTAATAAAAATTCCCACTCAGAGAAGAGAATACTTAGTAAACAATATATTGATTCATAGTGTGTCTCACATGCCATTGGCTAGGATTACTGAAGGACCACTAGTCTCGCAAATTGAATTCATCAGGCAATATTGAGCTTGTAATTTAGAAGGATTTCTTTTGTTCTTCATGCCCTGTTTCAACTGTATGGGCGCATCTTCTTTGTCCTTTGTCCTCCATAGGAACATATTCAATGGTCATTGAGAAGAATTCACATTTGGGGGGGGCTGAAGGGGGTTGTACAGCCTGCTGTTGCCTGTGTTTGAGGAATGAGGGGTTGATGGGTGGGTAATCAAAGTCAAAGATTTTCCGGTCTTTTAAATGTGAGATTTATTTTTCTCTCTTAGAAACAGGGCTTTGTGCTCTGCTCACCACCCCCCACCCCCAGTCAACCTATAATCTTTGGTTTAATGGACTTTGTTTCCATCTTATTTTCCTACTTCTTTTTTAAATTTTTTTTTTTAACATTTATTTATTACTGAGAGACAGAGACAGACAAAGCATGAGCAGGGGAGGAGCAGAGAAAGGGGGAGACACAGAATCGGAAGCAGCCTCCAGGCTTTGAGCTGTCGGCACAGAGCCCGACTCGGGACTCGAACTCACGCACCACCGTGAGATCATGACCTGAGCCGAAGTCGGTCACGTAACTGACTGAGCCACCCAGGCGCCCCATCAGCTTCTTACTTCTTAAACATACTGAGACCTTTTTGCTAGGAAAGCTTCTCTTAGAGTGTGATGGAGTTTATGTTCTTATTTTTACGTATGTATTAAGAAGCTATTATTTCTTGTGGCACCTGGGTGGCTCAGTTGGTTAAGCATCTGACTCTCGATTTTGACTCAGGTCATGATCTCACAGTTCTGCATTGGGTTCTGCACTATGTCAGTGCAGAGAGAGCCTGCTTGGAATTCTCTCTCCCTCTCTCTCTACCCCTACCCCACTCATACTCTCTCTGTCAGAATAAATAAATAAACTTAAAAAAAAATTAAAGAACTTACTATTTATTAATGATTTTCTAGGATAAACAACTTAATGGAAGACATAGGAGTTGAACACGAACAACGGCTTGTAAAGACAAAAACGAACATCGTGTGTTTGAGGGGACAATGAGGAGAGTCTAACTGGAGTTGAGGATGTGTATTAGGGATATAGAAAAGAGGAAACTAACATTTCTTGAGTGCCTATTATGTAGCAGACAGGAGCGAGGCACTCTTCTGGTCTATTGTACCGTAAAATAGATCTAGAATCTGATCCCTTTCTCCAGTTCCGCCTGATTTTAGCCACTTTCACCACCCCCTCAATTACTGCAATAACTTCCTGACTGGTCTGCTTGCTGACAATATTCAACTTAACCCCAAAGAGAAAAGAAAGAGAAAAGAGGGAACAAAAACAAAGGAAAGGCAGAGATTGTCAGTAGGATTAAAGAATCCCGACGTAATGATACTCCGTTTACAAGAGAGGCACTTTCAATAGAATGTCACAGGTAGTTGAAAGGAAATAGGCGAAAAAGCATATGCCAAAATACATTAGTATCGATGGAGGGTAAACTGCCAAGGAGGTCGTGGTTGACAGAATCATATAGTCTTTTCCCCAGGCAACCCCCTTCACTGACATTACCCCAAAGTGCAGGACTGGCACTGACCAATCTCCGTCTCCCTTTTCCCCTCCGTCTCGACTTCCTCTTTCTCTCTCCCCTTTTTCTCTTCTCTTATTTTCTAATTCTTCCTTCGTTTTTTTTTTTTAAGTTTATTTATTTATTTTGAGAGAGACGGAGACAGCGTGGGTGGGGGAGGGGCAGAGAGAGGGGGAAAGAGAGAGACACCCAAGCAGGTTCCATGCTGGCAGCACACAGACCGACTCGGGGCTTGAACTCACGACACCGTGAGATCATGACCTGAGCCAAAACGAAGAATCAGATGCTTAACTGACTAAGCCACCCAGGCGCCCCTAATTCTTCCTCTCCTTAATTAGCCACAGAGTAGAATTGCCTACAAGGCTGAAAATTCACCTGGGGGACAACCTATAGGCTATACGTGAAAGCCTTCCAAAAATCCTAGTGTCTCCTCAGGACACAGGCAACACCGTTAAATCACTGGCTTCTTGGCTCTGCAAATCTTCCAGGAAGGACCTTCACTTTATTTGGTAAAATAGTTATTACGTGGAAACTTAAAAGGATGTTCAATATAAACTACACTAACACCAGATATAACAGATTTCAAGAAAAAAAGGAGTAATAGAAGGAAAGGAAATATTATAATCATAGAAGATCAAGTCATCAAGGAGATATAACAATCGTAAACGTGTATATGCCTGGGGCGCCTGGGTGGCTCAGTCATTTGAGTGTCCAGATTCATTTCAGGTCATGATCTCGTGGTTCATGAGTTTGAGCCCTGCTTCGGGCTCTCTGCAGTCAGGACAGAGCCTACTTCAGATCCCCTGCCCCCCCCTTTCCCTGCCCCTTCCCCACTTGTGCTCTCTCTCTCTGTCTCTCACAAATGAAAAAAATGAAAGAAATAAAAATAAATAAATATGTCTATGCCTCATAACAAATAAAACCATGTTAAGCTACATTTGACAGACTTAAAATGATAAATAAGTAAGTATGAAATCATATTTGGAGATGCAACATTCTTTCTCAGAAATAGATAGAACCATTAGACAAAAACTCAGTGAACACATAGATGGTATGCATTATTTTATCAACCACCTTGACTAAATTGATATGTATAGATAACTATGCCCAACAATTGCAGAATATACATTATTTTCAAGGGCAGGGGCGTATGTTACATTAAACGAAACGGAACATATTCTGGGCCGTAAAACAAGCCCTCGTAAATTTAAAAAAGTTGAAATCACCTGAGTATGTTCTGACCACAAAGGAATTATCTTTCAGATAACAAAGGATAGCAATAGGATATCTTGGCGAAAACTTGCATGTTAGAAAATTAACCAATACACTTCTAAGATACCCGCAAGTCAGAGAAGAAACCGCAGGAGAAAACAGAGGAAATATTTCGTACTGAATAATTGTTAAAACATTAAAGGGCAGAGGTTGTGGGATATAACCAAAGCGGTGCATAATTATAGAGGAATACGTAGGCTTCAATACTTACATTAGAAAGAAAGAATGATTCTCAAAGCAATGACCTAAAGCAGGGGTCAGCAAATTATAGCCTTCATGCCTTATCTGGACCACCACCTATTTTTGTAAATAAAGTTTTATTGGGACATAGTCATGCCCATTAGTTGTCTATGGCTACTTTTGCCCTACAATGGCAGAGTCCAGGAGTGGCAACAGAGATCGTATGGCCTGCAAAGCGTAGAGTATTTACTGTGTCTCTTTTCCGAAAAAGTTTGCTGATCCCTGGCCTAAAGTCCCACCTTAATAAACTAGATGAAAACCAAAAGAGCAAAAGAAACCCAAAGTAAGTAGAAGGAGGGAAATAAAAACAAGGGCATGTTACCACAAAATAGAAATCAGAGAAACAGAATACCTAACCCAAAGCGTGGTTTAAGATCTGAGTTAGCAAAACTGGGAGATTAATCTTGACAAGGTACAGAGGACTACCACCCAAACATACTTCCTGGAAAAAATTTTCTGAAAATTACCCCTAAGGTTGATAAAGAACATCTACAGAAAATGTAATTGGCTTATATCGTACTTAGTGATACAATTATGAATGCTTTCTTCTGAAGATTAGGAACAAGGCATTGTCCTGGAGATACAGGCCATTACACTAAAGAAAAAAAAAATCACTGGAAAGCAAGAAAACTGTCTCTATTGTCCTATAGATCATCTTACGCCACAGTAAAAACGAATAAGTGAATTTAGCAAGGAAGAAGGGTATAGGTCAATAAGCAAATGTCAAATGTGAAAACTTAAGGTCACTTAAAGTCATAACAAAGTAAGGATCAATTGAAAAAATTATATATAAGCTCTCTATGCTGAAAAAGGCAAAATATTAATAACAGAACTCAGGGGAGATGATAATAAGTTGAATTATATAACTTTTTAAAAATGTAATTTATCGTCAAGTTGGCTCACATACAGCGTTTACACTGTGCTCTTGGTTTCGGGGGTAGATTCCCATGATTCATTGCTTACGTACATCACCCAGTGCTCATCCCAACAAGTGCCCTCCTCAAGGCCCATCCCCCCTTTTCCTCTGGCCCCCCGGCCCCCCCCCCCACCCCTCAGTTTGGTCTCCATATTTAAGAGTCTCTTATGGGTGTTTATGGATCAAAGTCTCAATATTGATGAGATATGAATACTTCCCATATTATCCATGCATTCTGCACAATCTTAAATGCTAATTCTGGAAAGAACTTTTGTAGAAATTGATAAACTAGGTTCGATACAGAAATTCAAAGAACCAAGGACATCAAAATAAATTGTGAAAAATAAAATACCAATTAAACTTGTAATAACCAAAGGACATTTACGCAGAAGGGCTTTTTTTTTTTTTTTTAATTTTTTTTTCAACGTTTATTTATTTTTGGGACAGAGAGAGACAGAGCATGAACGGGCGAGGGGCAGAGAGAGAGGGAGACACAGGATCGGAAACAGGCTCCAGCCTCCGAGCCATCAGCCCAGAGCCCGACGCGGGGCTCGAACTCCCGGACCGCGAGATCGTGACCTGGCTGAAGTCAGACGCTTAACCGACTGCGCCACCCAGGTGCCCCACGCAGAAGGGCTTTTAATTATTTCTGTGGCTGATCTGTTTGGCACAAAAATACTCCACCCACAGTGTATGAAATTATACCCTCAGTAACTTTGCCTTCTCCTCGGTCTCCCCTTTTATCCTAAAAAGCCAACTACATCAACCACTGTAGTTATTTTTTTTTTTTAAGAAAAATATTGCTTCTCAATGACGCCAAAGGTAGGACAGAATGACAGGAGTGGACGTTTACAGGAGAGGAGGCAAGACACTGAATATGGGATCGACTGTGTCTCCCTCTCTCTCTGCCCCTCCCCCGTTCATGCTCTGTCTCTCTCTGTCCTAAAAATAAATAAAACGTTGAAAAAAAAAAATTTAAGACACTGAATATGGGATCGAAATGGACAGAAAGACATAAAACACTATTGAGAACATTAAAGATAAATATTGCCTATTCCAAAATTTTATTGAAGGCTAATCCCTGGCATTAGGAGAGGAGAAATTTTGACCCAAACAGTGAATCTTCCTGAAAATCCTCTTTAGAGATCTACCTAAAATCCCCAGTCGTTAAGCAACTACTTAAAAAGAAAGCAGAGTTGGGCTAAAAGCTAGACTTCCTCCTTCCTCAGTTTCCTTTTCTCCATTTCACCTGAATCGTTTCAAATACCAAGTGAACTGGGACAATATTTATAGGAAACCAAATTGAAAGCTCTCCTAGGATTCTTTTCTATTTAGAACTGTGGCCCTGAGAAACAATTCATTTTGTATGACCCCATTTTTAGTTTTTGACATTTCCACAATGACCGGGTCATTTTCTCTAGATCAGTATTATGCTTTAGAAGACAAAACTAACCCTGTTACCCTACTACCCAAATGCGACAGAGCCACAGTGACATGCCGTGAAGTAGAACACAAGGAACTAAATATTTAATCGTATTTCATTTGTGTTAACCGTTTTGATAAAGGATGAACTGAAATTTCAGTGTTACAATGTCCCCAATGTAATCTTATTTCATTTAAATTTTGGCAATATCACTTGGTTTTAAATTAAAAAAGGAGATTATATCTGAGGTGCCTCGGTGGCTCGGTCGGTTAAGCGTCCGACTTCAGCTCAGGTCACCATCAAACGGTTGGGTCCGTGGGTTCGAGCCCCGCGTCAGGCTCGGATTCTGTGTCTCCCTCTCTTTCTGCCCCTTCCCTACTCGTGCTCTGTCTCTCCCTCGGCCTCAAAAATAAATTAACATCAAAAAAGAAAGTAGATTATAAGAATACAGTTTCTAAGTTATGAACAACACAAAAGTTAGGGGCACCACGCCCCCATGCCGTGAAAACTCCATTTAACTTTTGACTCCCCCAAAACTTAATAGCCTACTGTTGACTGCCTTATTGCTAACAGAAACAGTCGATTAACACATATTTTGTTTGTTATGTCCTATATTCTTACAATAAAGTAAGCTAGAGAAAAGAAAATGTTATTAAGAAAATTATAAAGAGAGAAAATACATTCACAATACTGTACTGTAAACATCTGCATACAAATGGACCCACACAGTTCAAACCTATGTTCTTCAAAGTCAATTGGGTAAACATTTTGATGAATATGCTTCTAAATTTCAAAAATAGAGATGGCAATCTGTAAGAATTATTTGATGCTTACCCTTTAAGAGCATCAAAATAATGTTAATTAGCTTATCAGGCTTTTTGGAATATACTTAAAAAAAAAGCATTGAATGCTACATTCTGTTACCATGTTAGAGGAAAATTAGAATATTAAAATTAAAAAAAAGAATATTAAAATCACGTCAGACTACTTTTTTACTAAATATAATTATTTTACTCACTAGAAAAAATATTTTCTTATGACGAATTCTACTTTATGTATGTTTTTAATATCTTTATTAAATTTATTATAGAAATATTTATATAATATATAATCATTTCAGATTATACTTCTTATAAGGCCAAAATTTATACTGCCAAAAGACAAGTTTAATACTGATTTTTTAAATTGATAGAATACGATTTGGATTTACCCCTAGCGTTTATGTGCCTTTTAAATTTTATTTAACTAATCTTCTATTGCTAGATGTGTAGTTGCTGTTCATGTTTGTTCTGGAAAACAATTCTGCAGGAATATCCTTGCACAGATAGATGTCTGTGTATTATAAGGGTGTCTATAGAATATATTTCTAGGAATGCATTTTCTGAATCAAAGAAAATATGCATTTTACAATGCTGTGCTGCCAAACTGCCCTCCAAAGAGGCTGTACCACTTTATACTCCTTCCAAAATGGATAGGTTGTGTTTTTTCCTGGCATCCTTGTCAACAATGACTTTTGTGCAACTTTTTCTACTCTATAAGCAAAGATTTGCTCTATAATATCTCATTGTTATTATAATTAATTTTTGGTTAGGCTGAGTGATTATTATATGTTTATTAACCCTAAATGTTTTTTCTTCTTTGAATTGCTTGTTCATGTCCATTTTTTTCCCTAGTGTACTGCTTCCTTCTCATTGAATTGTAAGAATTTCTATATTATGGGGTGCCTGGGAGGCTCAATTAGTTGAGTATCTAACCCTTGATTTTGGCTCAGGTCATGATCTCGCAATTCATGGGTTCCAAACTTCATGGAGCTCTGTTCTGACAGCTCAGAGCCTGCTTGGGATGCTCCCCCTCTCTCTCTGCCTCTCCCCGGCTCGCACACGTGAGCTCTCTCTCTTAAACTAAGTCAACTTAAAAAAAAAGAATTTCTATATTATAGTAAAGAAATCATTCTTTTATGTCCTGTTTGAAATGGACCGTAAAACTTATCTATACAAAATTACTGGTAAGTAGATAATACTGTTAACTTTTTTAAAAAACTTAAGCAATTTATAAAAATTGTTGAAAAAAATTCGTCTCGCCTAAATTTGTAGATAATTTTGTAAGAGAAAAATGAACTTGACGTACATTGAATGTCTGCTTTGTGTTAGAAACTCTGCTGTGTGTGTTTATGTACATTTTCTGTCTAAATCCTTTCTAAGACCTAGTCAGGGGGTTATTTTTCATCTCTAGTGCTACAGATGAGGAAACAGAATTAAATAATTTAAGCAAATTAGTCAAGGACTAGCAGCCAGTAAACAGAAGTAGGACTTTAACCTGTGTCTTTCGGATTATACAGTCTAGGTGTTGAAAGATTTCAGTCATGATTTATCACATCACCTATGTCTTGCTCAAGGAAAGCAATCAGTAACATTGTTTGAAAAACTGAGTGAATATTAAGAATATTGTCAAGTAGATCAGCTTGACCGAAAAGAGTTCAAATACACGGCAATGAGTCTACTGTTGCAGAGAATTAACATATATTAAGGGAAAGTTTAAAGTCGTCTTTTTAGAAGAACTGCATCAAAAATATATGTGCAACACATCAAGGAACATGTAGCTAATTTCCAAGCCTGAAAAGTGTTTATTTCGTAGCCTTACGACCCCAACCTTTGAGTGGGTAATTAAGTGATAACATATGCTACATTTGCATCATGCTGCTGACAACTCTGTCTTATTTGGCCATACAGAAGTAGTCATGCTGTCTGCACAGAAAAAAAAAAAAAAAAAAAAAAGAGACTAATGTTTTTGTTCCAACTAAATCTCCAGGACACAAACGGTGTCTCAGAATAAAAATCTTAGGGAAAATGATAAATTTTTGTAGCTATCAATCAGTTGAACAACATACACTAACACAAAAAGAAGAACATAAAATACAGCCACTCAATTAATCTCTTCTCCTGCCTCTGAATATATAAATGAATTTTACTTCTGTACAAATACAGGTGGGGAGCAGCAAAGAAAGGTATTCCATAAATTAGTAAAATAGGACATTGAAAATGATACCGTTCTAAGAAACATTAGCCCTTGCCACCTTTACCAGTTAGTTCATCTAAACGAATGATTTGATCATGTTTGAAGAACCTATTCCATAAGCATTTTTTAAATTTCTTACGGTTTATTCATTTTTCAGAGGCAAAGACAGAACGTGAGTGGGGAAGGGGCAGAGAGAGAGGAAGATACAGAATCAGAAGCAGGTTCCAGGCTCCGAAATGTCAGCACAGAGCCCCACGTGGGGCTGAAACTCACAAACCATGAGATCATGACCTGAGCGAAGTCCGACGCCCAACCGCCTGAGCCACCCAGGCGCCCCCATAAGCATTTTTTTTTCCAACGTTTTTATTTATTTTTGGGACAGAGAGAGACAGAGCATGAACGGGGGAGGGGCAGAGAGAGAGGGAGACACAGAATCGGAAACAGGCTCCAGGCTCCGAGCCACCAGCCCAGAGCCCGACGCGGGGCTCGAACTCACGGAGCACGAGATCGTGACCTGGCTGAAGTCGGACGCTCAACCGACTGCGCCACCCAGGCGCCCCAACCCATAAGCATTTTTAATTGCAGTTTACATATGAGTAGCTTTTGCTAATATTTAAAAAATTAATTAGACATAGCACAGAATATTAAGTCATTTAAAATAGAAGAACCCTTGGATCATCTAGACCAGCGTTGTTTCTCAACTCTTGACTCTGTATTAGAATTCATCTATTGATGGGACCCTGATACGTTGTTTTTTGAAAAGCCCACCTGAGTATTTGTTTTAATGTACAGCCATAGTTGAGAATCACTAATCTTCTTATGTCTGGTTAGTTTGAAATCATGTTTGCCCCGGACACAATTTTACAGCAAAATTAAAAAGTTCAGAGATACTTGGCCAGGACTCATTTTTTTATCTTATAGCAGCAATTAATTTGCACTCTTTTAACGTTTTTTTTTCCTCTTAAGTGACTTTGATGTCACTGATTTTTAAGTCATTGTTTCAAGCAGCTTTATCATTTATAAACAGTCAAGCTTCAAATTTAACCATTTCATAATTCCATGAGGCAAATATGTTTGAGTAATCAAAATGATACTGTCTTTTTATGCTTGATAAATCTCTACTTATTCTTTAAATTTCACTCTCTCTGTGAAACCTTCCTGCGTATGCTCCCACAGCAATTTTTACTTGACTGTGTCAGGTAAGTTATGTCCATAATTAAAAAATGAATATAAAATATTTAAAAAATTTTTATTTACATTTATTTATTTTTGATAGACAGAGAGAGACAGAGCACAAGTGGGGAAGGGGCAGAGATAGAAGGAGACAGAGAATCTGAAGCAGGCTCCAGGCTCCGAGCTGTCAGCACAGAGCCCAACGCGGGGCTCGAACCCACAAACTGCAAGATCATGACTTGAGCTGAAGTCGGACACTTAACCAACTGAGCCACCCAGGCGCCACTGAATATAAAATATTTAATGCATGTAATTTCATAATCACTTCATCATTAACTTATTTTTGTCATAACAGTTCTTGGTGCAGGAGATTAAACATATAGATTATCTGACAAAAATGTTATTATCAACGACAGTATACACACACTTGTATCATTAAATTTATATATTGTATAATATAATATATTAATTTTATATAATATTAATATAATATATTATATATAATTAATATAAAATTATATTATATTATATTATATTATATTATATTATATTATATTATATAATGATGTGACAGTTTTGTCTTTAGCATGGAGATGAAAAGCATTTTCAAGGAAGGTTTTTTCAAAGAAACAAGAGGAACAGATCCAAACTGGCCAAAATGGGGGCTAGTGTCCAGAGGTGGATACTCTAAGATTTCTTTTTTTTAATGTTTTAAATTTTTAACATATATATTTTTTTATTTTTTAAAGTTTATTTATTTATTTTGAGAGAGAGATAGAGCGACAGAGCTCTTGAGCAGGAGAGGGGCAGAGAGAGAGGGGTATAGAATACCAAGCAGGCTCCTCACTGGCAGCACAGAATCCCATGCAGGGCTCAATCCCACGAATCGTGAGATCAGACTTGAGCCGAAACCAAGAGCTGGATGTTCAACCACCTGAGCCACCCAGGCAACCCCGTATCTTTTTTTAAAGATTTTATTTTTAAGTCATCTCTACACCCACATGGGGCTCAAACTCATGACCCCAAGATCAAGAGTAACATGCTCTACTCACTGAGTCAGCTAGGTGCCCCTAAGATTTCTTAATAAATGTAATTTGTTTAGTCATTGAGAAGTCATAGTGATTGAGAATATAAGCTTAGTTTAATTCATACAAATATATACACTGACATTTTACTCTAAGAAGATAATCTTCAAAGGCATTAGACATGCTAGGGCTAATTTAATCATCACATTAAAAAGCTCGTTTAGGAGGGGTGTGGAAAGGTACATAAGTCAAGTAATCAGTGTGTGACCAGTTACTAATCATTTGTTCTTCAGTAATAAGTAGCTTGACTGAAGTCTACTGTTATGTTCTGTTTTCAAACCGATTTGGATTTGCATGGGATTTTGATGTGAAAAGGTCAAAGCAATTTGACACATTTATTTACCAGAGTAGAGGCGAAACAAACTAACTCCTTAGAAGATCAGAAACAAATAAATCAGAAGATCAGAAAGGCATTTCTCTCTCAGGACAGCCATAAACTCTCATGAGATTTAGGAAAGATTAGAAAACAAGCCACCCAGTACTTTGAATGCGTTGATACAGTATTGCATGCAAGTTGGTGGTGCTATTGATTCCAGCCTCGTAATGAGACACACTTAACCACACTTTCTGCTTCTGCTAAGCCTTCAACCTCGTATAAATCGTATAAATATAAAGTCCATCTGCGGTCATTCCTCGTTCCTCTTCCAAATGAAAAACCACTCAAGAATGCAGTGCCAGTACGGATGCCCTATGTTGCCGTTGCCATCATCTACTTTTATTGTCTAATTTGTCGAAAATACGATTTAGCTTTCCCTCAGATTCATAATGTGTTCCTACCATGAATTATATCCGCACGGTTTTGCCGCGCACTTTTTAGTGTTCTGGAAAAAGGAGCGCTGAAGAGATCATTAAACCCATGGTGGTTTCCCCCCACCGGACGAAGAAAGATGATAAATGCCATCATTGACACACCTCAGGTCAAATCTCATGGACCAAACATATGGACCAAAGTATAAACAAGCCAAAGATGCCTAACAAGAAATTTGTGCAATAAGACAGAATTTCCAAAACAATCGCCTTCTCCTAATTTATGTTTCGAAATCAGAAGAATTAGTCTTGGATATCCTAAGAACTAAAATTTAAACTCAGAGGAGACTAAAGTTAATGGAAGCGGTGTGTGTGTGTGTGTGTGTGTGTGTGTGTGTGTGTGTAAAGCAATCAGATATATATATTTCTATGTAGGTGACAATTTAAGTTTTTTTAATGTTTATTTTTGAGAGACAGAGACAGAGAGAGCGGGGGAGGGCAGAGAGAGAGACACAGAATCTGAAGCAGGCTCCAGGCTCTGAGCTTTCAGCACAGAGCCCGACACGGGGCTCGAACCTATGAACTGTGAGATCATGACCTTAGCCGAAGTTGGGTGCCCAACCGACTGAGCCACCCAGGCGCCCCTGTAGGTGACAATTTAAATCAGGGAGGAAAATGCTCTAGGATCACAGAGAAGACATATATGGTGTCATATACGGTGAACAATTTCTCTTCAATTTTAGTACATAGTCAACGACTTCTATATTCGTATGTTTCTGTGAAAACCCAATTTAAGAAAGCTGTTCAGCTGGAAAAATTATAAACAATAAAAATTTCATGGAAAGTTGTAAAAGTAGGCGTCTACCAAAATGAGACACTTGAGATTATAGTTTTCTGTTTTCCGGTCTTTTTTTAAACTTTGTTTTAATGTTTATTTCTGAAAGAGAGAGAGAGCACGAGTGCACTAGCGGGGTTGGGGCAGAGAGAGAGGGAGACCAGATCCAAAGTGGGCTTCAGAGCTGTCAGCGTGGAGCCAGATGTGGGGCTCAAACTCATGAACCACGAGATCATGACCTGAGCCAAAGTCCCATGCTTAACTGACTGAGCCACCCAGGCACCTCCAGTCCTTTTGTAAACTACTACTCACATACACACAAATATAAATTGGTGGACAGTATACACAAAACTGACCCTTTTGGGGCGCCTGGGTGGCTCAGTCCGTTAAGCCTCCAACTCTGGCTCAGGTAATGATCTCGCTGTTCGTGAGTTCAAGCCCCGCGTCGGGCTCTGTGTTAACAGCTCGGAGCCTGGAGCCTGCTTCGGATTCTGTGTCTCCCTCTCTCTGGCCCTCCTCTGGTCTTGCTCTGTCTCTCTCTCTCTCTCTCAAAATAAACATTAAAAAACAAAACAAAACAAAACTTACCCTCTGAAGTTGTTAAATGACTCTTTCCAACCCCCACCCAACAAGATACTTTGATTCATTTGGTAGAGGCATGGAAAATCATATTATTGTTTCAGAAAACCTTTTATTGCTCACACACTCAACTTATTCTAACACATGTTGAGGAATGTCGTCAAATAGGACTGAGGTCAAATGCTTTACCAAAAAAAAAAAAAGTTTATTTAGGGTTTCTTACTGGCCCTTCAGTAACAAATTCAATGCTAATAGTTTAACTTCTTAAAGCTTCTCCTTTTAGAGAAGTTCCAGTTTGTCTTTTCTGGTCTGTGTGACTTCAAATATATGACTTATGCCAAAGTATTTATTTACTCTTAGTCATTATTTTGTCACAGCTCCAAATTAGGATTAATAGGGTGAAAGACCCACAGATATAATTTGTACGGTTTGGGTAAAATTACAGGGCCAGAACCATTTATTTTTATTTTTTTTAACATTTATTTATTTTTGAGACACAGAGAGAGCATGAACAGGGGAGGGGCAGAGAGAGAGGGAGACACAGAATCGGAAACAGGCTCCAGGCTCTGAGCCATCAGCACAGAGCCCAACGTGGGGCTCAAACTCACGGAGGGTGAGATCATGACCTGAGCCGAAGTCGGACGCTTAACCGACCGAGCCACCCAGGCGCCCCGTCTCCAGAACCATTTAACCTAAGGGAATGGACTATGAAATCCTTCATTCATGGCCTATTTGCAGACAAGAGAAATAGAGAAGAAAGTGAAAAATGAAGACGTAAGCACACACTCAAAACATTTTAGACCATGAATTAAAAAAATATCTTAAATTATATATTTGCAAGATCTATGATAGCTCTTCCTCATCATACTGAGAATTTGAATTCTGAAAATAAATTAACTCATCAATCATAATACAGCATGAATATAATTGCCCTCAATTTGGCTGGTACATGATGATTTAATCATAAATTTTGATTAATTGCTTTCTATCTGTCTTCCTGACACATCAACTCACATATTTTGCTTTATTTATTTTTATTAAGTTCAACCATTACCTCTTGGACTTCAAATTTTATCTGAGAGATAACTTTTTTTTTAAGTTTATTTATTTATTGGGGCACCTGGGTGGCTCTGGCGGTTAAGCGTCCGACTTCGGATCAGGTCATGATCTCGCGGTCTGTGGGTTCGAGCCCCGCGTCGGGCTCTGTGCGGAGAGCTCAGACCCTGGAGCCTGCTTGGGATTCTGTGTCACCCCGTCTCCCCGTCTCCCAGCCCCTCCCCTGCTCGTGCTCTGCCTCTCAATAATGAATAAGTGTTAAAAAACTAAATGTTAAAAAAAAGTTTACTTACTGATTTTGAGAGAGAGACAGAGCACCAGCAGGCGAGGAGCAGAGAGAGAGGGAGCGAGATTGAATCCCAAGCAAGCTGCGTACTGTCAGCACAGAGCCCGACGCGGGGCTGGAACTCACAAACCGTGAGATCATAACCTGAGCCAAAGTCATGAGCAGAAGTCAAGAGGCAAACGGTTAGTAACCAACGGAGCCACCCGGGCACCCCTCTCCGGGAGACCTGTTTGACAAAAGAAGCATTTGCCAAATTACCGCACGTCTGAAACTACTGGAATTACGCACTTGGAAATAAGACAACTGAGCAGAGGTCAGGTTTCTTGTTGATGTCGATACTCGATTCCAACACCAGGGGGCTGGGAAGCATTTTCAGGTTGTTTGCCTGCTTGCTTATTTACTCCCGTCTTCAGAAGCCACACTTCTGATGTCACTTTCGTCAGGGGTTGCAAGCTTCCGTGGCATCCGTCAGATTCCCTACTTGAGACCTCACGCAACCGGATGCCAGGCCATACATTCGTGCTGGGGTTCCAGAAAAAGAATATAGTTCAGAGGGAGTCTTCAGGCCTTTGGAGGGAATGTTGGAATTGCCCTCTTGGGAGGCACAAGACATATCATACGATTGTTCACGAAGTCCAGCTTAGTTCCATGGACTATCATTTTACATCTCACAAGACTCTCAGCCTCCTTTCTTCACTACCGTTTCACTGCATTCACCTGCCAGGTGTGCGGTCTATTATGGGTTTATTTTGACAGAGAGAGGGGGCCAGCGAGCAGGGGAGGGGCAGAGAGAGAGGGGGGGACAGAGGATCTGAAGCAGGCTCGGGGCTGACAGCAGAGAGCCCAGATGTGGGGCTGGAACTCATGAACCTTGAGATCATGACCTGAGCTGAAGTCGGATGCTCCACTGACTGAGCCACTCGGGGGCCCCAGTGTGGTTTAGATTACAGTGTGAGTGCCTCTTTCCAGGGCAGGTGAACATACACCTTCACAGTCGTTTGCTGTCTCCATACCTGGGTCTAACCTAATATTCCCTGTTCTATCTTTTGATTGCTGAACAGGAGATAAAAATCACACTACCATACCAATGGCTTCCCATGCAGATTTAGTCTTCATCCTGCACTGAGCCATAAATGCTACCAAACACTCCTCTTTCCCTTATCCGTTCTCTCTCCCCTTGTCCACTGTGGCTGTTCTCTATTCTCCTCCGAAGTCCGCATTACCATCTGTTCCCCTCCCTCTAATCAGATGAAACGAATTCTTCCTCACTGGGAAAATGTAAGAAAGATCCTCCATTAAGGGACTACCACAAGTTCTAGACCATTGTCAGTATATTGTTCTCCTCGCCACATTTCAGAATCAAAACAGCATCCCGCATCCTTGGCAGTAATAATCTTGCCGGGGCACCCGGTGGCTTAGTCGGTTAAGCCGCCGACTCTTGATTTCAGTTCAGGTCATGATCTCACGGTTCACGGGTTCGAGCCCCACTTCAGGCTCTGAGCTGACAGCCTAAGGCCTGCTTGAGCTTCTGTCTCTCTGCTCGCCCCCCCCCCCAAGGAACCGGAAAAAATAATCTGGTCACCTATAATCTGCCTCCCATTTACTCCCACGTTCTTAGCAATTTATCTTCATTTCTTATCCTCTCGCCTTGATCTTTGGCCTTCTCATCTATACTGGCTCCTTCCCACCAACATTTATATATTCCGAAGCCTCTTCCAATAAGCAAGCAAGAGGCAGGGAGGGAGGGAGAGAGGGAGGGAGAGATTCCACTCACTCCATATGTCTCATGATCTTTACAACCAAACTTTATGAACGGGTTATCTGTTCTCACTGTGTTCACTATTTTACCTCCTACTTATTCCTCGTGCCAGCACCCTCTGGATTTAGATAGTTCTATGAAATTTCTTACACAAAGATCACCTAGAAATTCCTCACTGTGTACCTCACGGATACATCCTTGTATTTACCTTATTAGATTTCTCTTATATTTGTCAATGTCGATCATTCCTTCCTTCTTACAATGCCTTCTTTGAATTCTGTGACATCATTTTTTCTATTTTTGTTTTCTGCTCTAATTGCTTCATCACTTGTCTTCAGGGGATCCTTATTTCCTCCCCACCCCTTAAATGCTATTGTTTTTAAAGTTTTATTCTAAGCCCCTTTTTTAAGTGTTTATTTATTTTGAGAGAGAGAGAGAAAGCAGGGGATGGGCAGAGAGAGAGAGAGAGAGAAAAGACAGAGAATTCCAAGCGGGCTCCGTGACAACACAGAGCCTGACACGGGGCTGGAACCTACGAACCATGAGATTATAACCTGAGCCGAAGCCAAAAGTCGGAGGCTTTACCAAGGGAGCCACCCAGGCCGCCATTTAAGCCCTTTTTTTATCCTGTATACTCTCATGTCCACACCTTTAATATACCGATAATGCCCTAATCTTGAACTCTGGCCTACCTATCTGTCCTGTTATAGAGTCAAATACACCTCTCTCAACCGGACATGTTCCTATGGCTGCTCCAAAGATTCATAACACTTAACATGCCCCCAAATTAAACTCCCTCCACTCTTACTTCCTGTTTTGTTCCCCCCTCATTGTAACACAGGGAATGGGCATTTTAATGCACCCGGTAACCCCAGTTAGAATTTTTTTAACTTTTTTAAATTTATTTTTGAGACAGAGAGAGACAGAGCATGAACGGGGGAGGGGCAGAGAGAGAGGGAGACACAGAATCGGAAGCAGGCTCCAGGCTCTGAGCCATCAGCCCAGAGCCCGACACGGGGCTTGAACTCACGGACCGTGAGATCGTGACCTGAGCTGAAGTCGGACGCTTAACCGACTGAGCCACCCAGGCGCCCCACTGGTAACCCCAGTTAGAAACCTGGTTTCTTCGTCTTCCTCGCCTTTCTCTGCAATACTCCACCAAGCAGTCGTTCCTCCTGCCTGGTATCCTTCTGCTGCCACCTCCTGTGTTCATCTTGTTTCAGCCCGAATGACCCCAGTAGCCTTTTCCCTACACCCACTGTTATCCCCACGAGCCACCCTCCCCACCATCCCCGCCAGCCAGAGTCTGCATTCTAAATCTGCATTTTAATAAGGCCACCCTCAGTTCCCCCTCATGTTTCTGGGGCGTCTTTCCTGGATCTCAAAACATGTTTTAGAGGTTTCCCTTCCATATGTCCACAGCATTTAGCTCATCGATGGCACTTAACCCAACAGTTTTTATCTGTTTGAGTGCTTAATTTTTTGTGTCTTTCGCCCAGGTTGCATGTGGGTTTCGGTCTCTGCCTACCTCTTGTTTAAAAAAAAAATAAGAAGAATTCAACCAAGTAAATTTAAACATCAAATATGCTATTTTTAAAATTTTTTTCAATGTTTATTTATTTTTGAGGGACACAGAGACAGAGCGCCAGCAGAGAGGGAGACACAGAATCCGGAGCAGGCTCCAGGCTCTGAGCTGTCAGCACAGAGCCTGACGCCGGGGCTCGAACTCACGAGCCGTGAGATCATGACCTGAGCCGAAGTCAGATGCTTAACCAATTGGGCCACCCAGGTGCCCCTATCAAATATGCTTTATTAAATGATTCATGCATGGGCCAGCACCCCACCTAGCAAATAGAGGGGAGCTCCAAGGAGTTGTGCAAAAAAAAAGTTGTAACCGGGAGACGGGGGGGGGGGGGGGG
>NW_024420499.1:1167705-1238871 GCF_014898765.1 Herpailurus yagouaroundi | reverse complement strand
CAACAAAGTTATTAACAAAAGGAAAGGATGGTTCCAGGTAAAGTCACTTTCCCTGAGGAGGAAGGGAAGAAGGTCTGACCATGGAGATGACCTCATCCTCCTTTGGGGCCTGGAGATAGCTCATGTCACACATTTCCTCATTGGTGCTCAGCGGAAAATTCCTGACTGCCCCGGTTAAGACTTCCATTTCTGAGGGAGGTTGAATGTGCAATTCGATTAGGTGTTACACCATGGTTTGGTGACTCAGCCTAAGTGATGCCATTTTAAGTCTCTGGTTTTCTTTTTAACCCCCTCCCGTCTCTTTATTCACTGTTCTCAGTGTAAGGCTGAATATTCCAGCCACTCGGGCCTTCTTTCTTGGATCAACTGGTTTCCCAACCATCCCTGAGCCTCTGCCCTTGCTGTATTCACGAGGCGAATGTCCCCATCCCCAATCTGCTTAATTAACTCCTATATATATATATATATATATATAGAGAGAGAGAGAGAGAGAGAGAGAGAGATAAACCTATCTAATCCTCCAGACTGGCACTGATCACTTCATTTTCACAGCATTTATCAGGGTTCAAACTTATATGCTTCTATGAATTATCTGATTAATATCTCTCTGCTCCACAAATCTGTAAATTCCAAGAGAAGAGAGATCTCCAGTGCCTATCATGTAAATTGGTCAACTAATGAATAATTGAATATATGCTCTGTCTGCAAACCTTTCTGTTAAATACATAAATATTCTCAAAGAAGGTTGACAGGCTAATCTCCAATCAAGCCTAAAAAAAAACCTCTGTATAGATGGATTTATCACCTTTGAAAAATTTACATGGTCCTGAAGGAGTAATGCAGAGGACAGAAACATTTTAATAGAAGAAAGAAGAGACAAGTGAGTCCTGGTCCTAGATAGGCTACTTAGAGACGTCTCCACTAGGTAGGGCATCGAAATGTGTTTTCTGATTTGTAAAGTGAGACTCACTAGGCCTCCAGTAAGTCTTCAGCATGGGAGAAAGTCTCTTTGGAAACTCCCTCTTGATCCCCTGACTCCATAAAATGGTCCCCCCTCCCCCAACACTTAACTGTGCAACTCTTCCTGAGCATGAGTCCTGTCCCCGTGCTTTAATAAAATCACCTTCTTGCACCAAAGACGTCTTCAAAAATTCTTTCTTGGCCGTCAGCTCCAGACCCCATCAACCCCCCCTCCCATCACCCCAAAACTTCATCACTTAGTATATTGTATGTAACTAAGTAAGCAATCAGTAAATACTACGTATTCCATGTCCTTCAACGAATATTCATTGTACCAAGTATAAGCAACATAACAGAATCAAGTACTCAAGTGAAGAAGTTCAACAGTATGTCAAAGGATGCCGGCTACAGACGTCGGCACCTGAATTAGGATTTCAGTTTGAAAGCTAAAAACAGATCCTGGAGTCCTAGGTCATCCATCCAAAATGTTAGCATACTTCCAGACATCATTAACTTAAAACATGGTTCATCCAAAAAAAAAAGAAAGATAAATACTTGATAGTTCTTTTTACTGTCCCATTGTTAAAGATGGTACAGATTGGGTAAACTCACACCATTGATCAGGCTTTCATAAACTGGGCTCTGAAGGCTTTGAAGAATTTCACAATCTTTGTCAGTAAGGCTTTGTTTTAGCTATCGTTCTTTTAACTAAACTCCAGCAGGGGGGAATTATCATAATGAAATGTCTGGCCTCATACAGTTATATATGTAGGTGTGTATATACTTTATAAATGTATAAGTATTATTGTATCAGTTGCTTTCCTCTCACTAACAACAACTTGCTGTATTTTACATACCAGCATATAGAACTCTGTGTCATTCTTTTTTTTCAAATTTTCTAAAGCTTCTTTATTTATTTTGAGAGCGAGAGCACGAGCAGGGAAGGGGCAGAGAGAGAGAGAGGGAGAGAGAGAGTCCCAAGCAGGCTCTGTGCTGTCAGCGCGGAGCCCGATGCGGGGCTCGAACTCACAAACCGTGAGATGATGACCTGGGCCGAAATCAAGAGTCGGATGCTTAACTGACTGAGACACCCAGGCGCCCCTCTGCTTCAGTTTTAACAGAGGTATACTATTCCTTTGTAGTGGTGAATTGTATTTGAATTTATCTTTAATTAGTTTAACCTCATCACCGTTGATGGACCATTTGTGGTTTCTTTGCTATTTCAAACAATGTGGCAGGGAATAAGCTGACAACTGTATCTTGTGCTACTTTCCTGAAGAGAATCAAAGAGAAAATCCTCCACAATGGATTTGTTGAGTCAAAGGTATGTATTTTTTGTTTGTTTTTATTTTGAGGTGCACTTAGTAGCTGCTTGTCAAATGAAAAAAATGAGGGAATGTGTGTGTGTGCACATGGGTGTTTACAGTTTGTAAGTTTGTGTAAATGGCATGCGTAACTGATTACCCAGAAATGGTTCAAACTCAGTATTTTTGGTAAACCTGCCATTATTGAAAATGTTTCACTACCTCTAACTTCACCCACTTTTTAACATTTTCTTCATCGTTCCTGAGTCCTGTATGTCTGAAGGCGAAAGAAAACTTCTAAAAACTTTGAGTATCAGCTCAGCTCTTGGCCCTTTCTGCAACTTAGTTTTCAAGAATGCCCCTCCATCCCTATATACTCCATCCTTTTATTTACTTTGCTTACCCCCTTCCCTTTATTCATTTTATTTACTCCCTCCCCAAATCAGACCATCTTCATTGTATATCTTTAGAAAGAATCTCTTATATAATTTGTGTGGCCCCTGTTCTCAGAATTATTTATCATTTGATTAAGTTGGGATAATTTGAAAAACTTAAAGGGCAGACAGAAAGTTACCAGATACATCTAATTCAAAGGAACAGTAAATCTGGGCACGTTTGCTTTCTTAGCCACACATTCTATTTAGTTAGAAACGCCTCAGACTACAAAGAAGGAGAAAGGAGGAGGTTCTCTAAGAGGGTAAGTAACAGATCTGGGCTCATCTTAAAACAATCATCTAATAAACACCCAGTATCCAAAGCTACTTAAGTGAGGTACTCTTCCTTTCTTACTTGCTTAAGATCATGGTGCCCTCAGTGATTTGTTTTACACTTGAAAGTTGCCTTTAGTGTCCCTTAGAATCTGATTTACCTGAGAGGAGTGCGTGCTTGGGTATAAGGATGATGAGATCGCCTTTGCTGGAGAATAGCTATGTATGATATTCATTGAGCCTTACCACCTTTTCAGGCAGACTTCTAAATGAACATGGGTACACCTTATAAACTAATCCTACCCATCCTTACTGAGTATTACGGACAGCTTGTGTTTCCCATCACCGTGCGTTTCTTTTGAAAAACATTCTCTGAGTGTCTTCTTCCCCCAACTGGAGAGGGCGTAAATCTGCAATTTCCCACTTAAGCCACTAGATGGCAAATATGCAACAATAAGTCAAAGTGCTGCAGTGTTCTCAGAACCCCCAGGGGGAATTCAAATACTTTGAGGATCAAGTCGGTAAAAAGTGAATACAGGTGTTTTCAAACATAATGCAATGACTGAATCCATGAAATGAGGAGTAACTTGAACACTACTAAGCGCAAACACGATGAAAACATCTCCTTCATTGCTTGACAAAACTACCTCAATTTCAAAGTCAAAGAGGATAATTAGTAGTTCAGAACAAAAGTCCTATTGCAAGTGAGAAATGGAGTTCTTGGATGTGTTTCCAGGTTCATGTTACCAGATACTTACTGGGATTTCGAATGATCTCATCGGGCTAGGTATCCATCAAGATTCCATAGCTTTATGGAAAGATTTTGTAAGAGTGTCCAACTTGCCTATATATCTTCATTCCACGTGACCCCGCAATTCCGCACCGGGGAGACTATCTAAGCAAACAATGCAAAGAACAGAAAAAACATTTACAATCTGTTCTTTAAAGCTTTATAATATCTGGACATCTGAAACAATGGAAACATCTGATAATTGGGCAAAATGAAGAAATAGGTGCTGTTTGGAATAATGGAAGATTATGCCTTTGTTTAAAATTACGTTCATTGGGGCGCCTGGGTGGCTCAGTCAGTTAAGCATCCGACCTCAGCTCAGGTCATGATCTCACAGTCCGTGAGTTCGAGTCCCGCGTCGGGCTCTGGGCTGACAGCTCGGAGCCTGGAGCCTGCTTCAGATTCCGTGTCTCCCCCTCTCTCTCTCTGCCCCTCCCCCACTTGTGCTCTGTCTCTCTCTGTCTCTCAAAATGAATAAATGTAAAAAAAATAAAAATAAAAAAAGAATAAAGAAAAAGCTTTCTTAAAGTTTTTATTTAAATTCCAGTTAGTTAATATACAGTGTATTATTAGTTTCAGGTGTACAATATAGTGATTCAACACTTTCATACATCACCTGGTGCTCATCACAAGTGCCCTCCTTAATCCCCATCACCTACTGAGTCTTTAATGATTTTCTTAAAGCTGTATGTAATAGCATACCACTTTCTCTAATAAACAGTACACAAAGATGATTGGTTTAGTGAGCCTCAGGTCAAAAATCTCTTATCCACAATTCCAAAATCCAAAAAAGCTCTAGAAACCAAAAGTTTTATTTATAAAGCATTTGGTGGCAAAATCTGATATTGCCTAAAACTAATCTGACCACTAAACCTGACCTCAGCTGCTATAAGTCTACTAGTGGTTTCTATTTATCCCATCTAGTATAAATATTTGTGAGTTTTGTTTTAGAAATATTTAATGTATTTGATTATGTGCTGTTGGCCCGCATCTGATGGGTGATATTACCTAACCTACAGTATCTGCATCCATTACTTTTTTCAAATTCAAAAAATCCTATGTTGTATAAAATACCTGTTCCCAAGAGTTTCAGATAAGCAATTGAGGACGTAAATTCAGATTATCATAATAAATCCACTTGAACTGTCCACCTCTTATTTGAGTAAGGAGACTCAAATCACAGTGCACTCAAAGCAGTAAATTAACTTAGAATATATCAGCCAAAAATAAATTAGGGAATTCGTAATACAATTGGTATTTCATTGCCCTAGACAATAAAGGAAAGGCGAGATATCAGATAAAGGGCCAGTCTCACAGCGTAACATTGGGAAAACCACAAAACCTCAATAGAAAAGGGGAATGGACAAAAGACATGAACAGACAGTTCATAAAAAAAGATGTACCCATTAGCCCTAAACATACAAAAATATGGTAAACTCCGCTCATAATAAGAGAAATGCAAGTCAAAGCTCTACTGAATACCATTTCTCATTTATTCGTTTGGGAAAATACCAAAGCTTGATAGTAAGCTTGTTTACAACATTGTAGGAAACGTTCACTCTCATATATTACCAATGGGAATGCAAAATAATACAAATCCTACGATGGAGATGGGGAATTCAACAATATCTATTTTGGCTAAGAAAGAAGGAACAATACGAGGAGTGTGTGCGTGTGTGTGTGTGTTTATTTTTATGAAAAGAGACCCAAGAAACTAAACTGGAATCTACAGAATGTAGATGGTGATGGAGTAAAAGCAATAAAGAAGAGAATGAGGCTTCTCCAACGACTCTGTTGGTATATAGTTTTGATTTTCAGACCATGTTGATATTTTACATATTCAAAAACTGAAATTTAGTTAGCAGGAGTAGAAAAAAAAGTTAAAATTAAATACTAACAGAAATACATGTACTTATTAATTAAATTAATAACAAAACTACACAGAAAATTAAACCGAGTAACATTTGAACATATGACTCTGCTATGTATCCTCACTGGGCTATATTCTAAAGGCATAAAGAACTGTAAAAACATCAAGAAACTTTACTTATTTTTTGTTAGCAGTGGTATACAGCAGTAATTATAAAGCGATTTTATGCAAAGTGTAAAATTGAGCAAATGAGTAAATACATTGATATGTAGGCGGAAATGGTTCGAAAGTGAAAAAAGAAAAATTCGTAAAGAGGAAAAAATTCTATATATGGACTGGAATTAGAGTTATCAGTATGAACTCATGAATCAAAAGCCTTGTTCAATGAAAGGTCCAAGAATCAATGATACTCCAGGAGCAATAAGAAAACCTATTGCCCACATCTTGGTTTTGAATGTTATTGTTCCTAAAAAGAACCACGACTCCTTGGAAAAAACAGCTGATTTCAGGTATAAGAGGGAAAGTGTAAGACAAGCTAAGAGTATATTGTTGATATACAAAAGGGAAAATATCAAAAGGATATGAAGGTCAGCTTGAGGAAAAAATCCACTGGATCATTTTGGAAACAATCTAACCATTAAAATAAATAATAATAGCAATGGATTGAAACACAATGAATAGAAAATAACTCATGGAGGCATAGTGACATTAAAAAGTAAAGTGGGGGAAGTTCTTGTAGAAAAGTCTATCTAATAAATATAGAAAGAGTAATAGAATTGAAAGACGAATATTTTACAAACACCATAGTAATAATTGCTTCAGTTAATAATATCAAGAGTCATCAATGCATAAAGGCTTGAGCAATAAGACAATCATAGAGTCTAAATGCGTCACCTGACAGATTACTTATTAACTACAAAGAAGAAAGCTACCTCTGTAAGAGGGATCTGTTGGATACATTGTTAACCAAGTGGCAAGAGAAATCTGTTGGATACCCTGTGAAACACGTGATCAGACTTGAAATTACCAATAATGGGACAAAATTACCTCTTGATGTCATGTACTAAGGAGGGTGGAACATCATCTATGTGGTTTTTCTGTCAAAAACTTTTGCACCTAAATGCAATCATGGAGAAAAAAAATCAAACTAGTCCAAATTGATAGATATTGTGCATAACAACTGGCTCGGACTCCTCAAAAACATCACTTTCATTAAAAACAAACTAAAAGAGAAAATATCTAGGGAACTGTTCTAGATTAAAGAAGCTAAAGAGGCATGTCAAACAATTGCAGTTCATGACTTTTGATTGGATTCTGGATCAGGAAATAAAGCTCTATAAAGGACAATTGAGGGAGCATAGGTATGGATCGCATATTAGACAATGGTATTGTATAAATGTGAAGATCTTAAGTGTAATAATTGCATTGTGGTCATGTATGCCCTTTTTCTTAGAAGATACATGGTGAAGTACTTAAGAGTGAATTGTCATGAAATGTACAACTCACTTTCCACATTAAGTACTAAATACACACGGACGGTGGGGAGACACAACTAACTCTTGGTTAAGTACTAAATATGTTTGGGGGTGAGACACACACACACAGAGCATGCACAGATGTGAAATCATCCTATGTTACTAACTCGTAAATCTCGGTGAAAAGTATGTGGTGGCATATTTTATTATTCTTGCAGCTTTTGTGCGGGTTCAAACTTTTTCAAACTAAAAAGTTACGGAGAAAATATAAGTAGGCGTTATATACGTCTTTTCTGATGGCGCCACCAGTCAGGAGGTATATTACAATAAAAGCAAGTCTCAGGCTAAATTGTGCCACACCTAAAAATATTAACAGGTGAAAAAAAAAGGCATATGATCTGTTCTATAGTCTTCGAAGCCCTCGTCATCTGTCTTCTTGGAAACTTAGACAACACTTTGCATCAAAGTTTCACTTAGAAATGGGTGCACCAATGTTCCGATGGCAAGATCAGCGAGGCTTCTAATTGCATCAGACAACAGATTCCCATATTAAGTATTGAGGCCCAAGGTAGAGAACTGGCAAAGATTCAGTGTCTTGCCTCTAGAGAGTTTCTTTGAAGTTGTTAGTTGGCTGAGCTTGCACGGCTTTCTAGCCAACTATAAACTTGAACTATTCTCATATCGCTATGAAAACTCATTTCTTATGCTAATTAAAAAAACCCTAGGTTGTATATTTAGATATAAATACTTGAAAAAAATGGAACATACCCTTGAATAAGTCTCCACCAGAGGAATCTGAATCGTTGCATGAGACTATGTCAAAGGTTAACTAACTATATCTGGGTTACACATTAATGTTGACCCCCACCCATATCATGACGTCATTTATGTCAAAGCATTTTGCAGTAAATTACAGTCAAGGGCATGTAAGCCCCACTGTCTTCCTTTCGGCAAATTATTATATTCTTTTTTCAAAGTATGATATTTTCTAACCTTGGTCGTTCATTTATTTATGAATTTACTCACTTTTTATTGATGAATTTATGAATTCACTCATTCAATATTCAACATATATTTATTGAGTAGTTATTATGTGTTGGATATTGGGCTGTGAAAGACACAAGTAGAGTTAAGATATAGTCCCTGCCATCAAGCTGATGATAGAAACTGAGATGTGCTGTGTTGTATAAAGAGTCAGGAAGTGTTCCCCACAGAAATTGACCTTTGTTCTAGTTCTCCAAAGATAGGTAGACAAGCCACAGGGAGAAAAAGTAAAAAAAATAGGCATTCCAGGAATAAGAAATTGGATGTGCAAAGGTATATTGACCAAAAATGGTGTGGCAAATTCAAAGAATTGTGAATAGTTTGATATGGCTAAAACATATGCTCCATGGAGGAAGTAGGTTAGGAAAATAAATCGGGGGCAAATTGTGATTGTGTGTGTGTGTGTGTGTCTTTTTAAAGCATTTATATGTGAATCGGCCAGTGGTTTACAAGCTAGCCTGTTTATAAAAGTCACTTGGCACTTATGGCCTGCCCATGGAAATTATGCCTGAATAAGTCTGGAGTGAGTCTTTGATAAGTGCTCCTTTTAACAGGCTCCCCATGCATGGAGTTATTCAGAAAATGGCAAATTTGGGAAATGATATTTTGTACCAATTTTTTCCCATTTGTTTGTTTGATATGTTAGGCTTCCCCAAGAGATCTTGCTTGAGAAACAAACAGGAGTCTCCTAATTTACATTTTATTTTATTTTATTTTATTTTATTTTATTTTATTTTATTTATTTTATTTTATTTTATTTTATTTCTGCAAATCCCTGCTTTAGGCAGCAGAGGAGAATACGACATTCGAATTCATGTTTTAGAAATCTGATTGGCAATAACGTGAAAAATACAGTGAATATGGAAGAATGGAGGCAGAGAGCCAACTTAAGAGCCCTTTACAATAGATCAGGTTTAACATAATGAGGGCTGCAGTTCAGGTCTCAGCGGCGGGGCTGAAAATGAGGGGACAGATTGAAGCTGCACTTAGAAGGCAGAACACACACGGCTAGTTTTGATTCTAAGTGGGTTGTGAGAGACGAGATTCCCAGATGGCTCCTAGGTTTTTCGTTTTGGTGATGACGTAGATGGTGATTCCATTAACTGAGAGAATAAAACTTTGGCCAAGTGGCACCTTTGGTATGATAGGTCAATTTGAGGTGACTTCAGTACACATAGGTAGAGTTTTCCCATAGATCATTGAAAAGGAATGCCTGGGACTCAAGAGCGAGGGGTTGAGGAGCGCCTGGGTGGCTCAGTCCGTTAAGTGTCCAACTTTGGCTCAGGTCATGATCTCACGGTTTGTGAGTTAGAGCCCCACATCCATGGGGGCTCTGACAGCACAGAGCCCGCTTCGGATCCTCTGCCTCTGAGAGATCCTCTCTCTTTCTCTCCACCCCTCCTGTTTGTGCTCTCTCGCTCTCTAAATAAAGAAACAAACAAACAAACAAACAAACAAACATTTTTTAGAAAAGAGAGAAGGAGGTTGAAAATATAAAGTTATTTATCATTCCTATCTAGGTCAAGGGTTCTTAATCCAGGCTACAGGAGTATTTGAAATCTCCGAAAATGTGTGTAAAATTGTGTGTGTGTGTGTGTGTGTGTGTGTGTGTGTGTGTGTGTATTGTTCCCTGGGGGGGAAGGGACCTAGCTCTCATGTAATTTTTTAAAAGGTCGCTGGCCCCCAAATGGATAAGAACTGATCTAGGTATCAGTTCAAAGTGAACTAGCATAAAATCAGTGTCTCTGAGCATTGTTGGCATTTGGGGTTATTTTGTCCTTAGGGGTGTGAGATCCCACTTGAATTTCCTTCAAGAATATAATGCCTATCTATACTATTATACAAATGAGAAATTTAGGGTTTGAAGAATAACCTTTTGGATAAAACTCAAATTGTTAGTATTACAGCTCCCAGCAGAATGTCTGAGATTAATTGGGAGAAGATTTTAGGATAAGCCTTACTTGACTGGTTCTTCAAATCGCTGTTCTAACTTAGTAATTACTCACTGCTCTAACTGAGTAATTACTCTGAAATTTCAAAGAAGAGGTGTATTGTGGGTGGGCTTGCTCATAACTCAGAAGACAGAGAAGAACTTATTTTCTTCCATATTTTAACCTCTGAACAAAAATATGCCTCTGAAAATAAGTGTGTTCAGTCCTCCTTTATTAAAGAGATTTTCTGTCTTGAGGTTTTTTGTTTTTTAATCTGGATGTTAGGAGCGATGCTCTTTGGACCGTCATTATATGTTCGTTGCAGGTAATTTTTCCTACGATACACTTGAATGAATTTAAAGCTTAATATGTATATTCAATAATAGAAAAAAAGAATAAAAGATGATTTCCAGTGCTTCAAACACTGACGGGAGCTCCGGTTCCTGTTAAGGTGGAGAAAACAGACTGACCCTACTGAATCCCTGGACAGACGGAATGGAGCAGCTAACTGGGGCATCGGAAAAGTAACTTGGTAGCAAGAAGACTGGGGAGGGGCGCCTGGGTGGCGCAGTCGGTTAAGCGTCCGACTTCAGCCAGGTCACGATCTCGCGGCCCGTGAGTTCGAGCCCCGCGTCGGGCTCTGGGCTGATGGCTCGGAGCCTGGAGCCTGTTTCCGATTCTGCGTCTCCCTCTCTCTCTGCCCCTCCCCCGTTCATGCTCTGTCTCTCTCTGTCCCAAAAATAAATAAACGTTGAAAAAAAAAATTAAAAAAAAAAAAAAAAAGAAGACTGGGGAAAGATATGAGCACTGCAGAAATGAACCATCTGGCACTGGGTCATCCATTTTTTTTCACTTCCGTAGGTCCTGACTTGAACTCACATACAGCCTGTTCCCGGAACTGCACCGTGGACAGAGAGAAGTTCAAGGGAAGTCCTCTCTTTCTGTTCCAAGTGAGGGAAAGAAGGATGCCTAAGGGACAGAAAGAGTGGCAGGTATCCTCTGCATTTTCCTGGCCTGGCCTGCAAAGCCGGCTCCAATTCTGGTGCTTAAATCTGTGAAAGTGGTACAGCAGCAGTCAAGCAAACACCTCAATCTCAGAAGAGGGAAAATCCTTCTCTATTATCTGAAAAACTGTGGCCCACACATTGTGGTGGGAAAACTTGTTGCCCGCATGAGCGCGCACACACTCTCTCTCTCTCTCTGTCTCTTTCTCTCTCTCTCTCTCTCTCTCCTCCTGCTGCTTGGCCTCAGAGACGGCCAGATATGGGCAGTTTGTTACAAAGCAGAAAGAAAAAAAAAAAACACCTTGGATTTCTAGTGAGATAACCAAAAAACAGGACCTTGGTGAGATAGAGAACATGGAGGAGATCAGGGAGAAGGATGAACTCCAGAATGGGATCCCGTAATGTTGCCAGTGAATTCTGGACTCCAATCCAAGGTGTGCATGCATCAAATGCGATTCTGTTAGAGCATGCCACAGGTCTCAGGCTGGGCCCCGGGAGGCACACACCGTGGGTGAAGCCAAATACCTGCTAAAGCTTTGGAAACTGGACTTACATAGGAACCATAGCCAAATGAAGGCAAGTAGAAGCATGTGGCCTAAACCTAATTGGCACAATTGACCATTTATTTGCATTTTTTCATTTATTTTTTCATGTTTATTTATTTTTGAGACAGAGAGAGAGCAGGCAAGGGGCAGAGAGAGAGAGGGAGAGGCGGAATCCGAAGCAGGTTCCGGGCTCTGAGCTGTCAGCACAGAGCCGCACGCGGGGCTCAAACTCACAAACCGTGAACTCATGACCTGAGCGGAAGTAGGAGGCTTAACCGGCTGAGCCACCCAGGTGTCCCCACAATCGACGGTTTAAAAACAAATCTCAATAGGATTTTTTTAAGGGACTCAGCATTGTATAGTCTTAAAAATGCCCAAGCGCCAGGCCACAATTGTTCCAAAACAACAACAACAACAACCAAAAAAAAAAAAAACACAGCAAATTCTGGTAAGGTCTCGACGGACAATGCAAGCAACAGACATTAACCCTGGGGGGCCCCAATTGTTGCAATTATCCAAAAATAAAATACATGGCAGTAGCTATCATAACCACGCGTCATGAAACAAGGCAAAATAGTCTTCAAAGGCATAGAAAGACAGAAAATCTCAGAAGAGAAATAGAAGACAGATGTGTTTTAAATGTGACTCAAGAGAAACGACAATGGCACGAAACAAACTCACCAAAAATAACCCCCCACTGGCTCAGTGGAATGGGGAAATAAGGATTTTTGAGAAGTCCCTAAAAGCCGTGAGGACACAGGCACCTGCATAGTGTCCAGCTCACTGAACACGACCCTGGCTGCGCACCAGAAATGGCCTCATTTCCTCGTGGAGTCAGCTCTAGCCCTCCTTGGCCACAGTCTTGCCACCAGCCCCATTTACCAAGGGACCTGGGAACATACATGCCCTTCTGTGCCCTCTATAACAAAGTCCCTGAAGTCAGACCTGACCACAAACCTTGAAGTGCATCTTTGCCCAGCTCCGGTGCTGCTTGGCCATGATCCAGGGCAGTCCTGCCTGCCCACGGGCCCGACAGGAGACACCCCCATCCACGCCCCCGGTGGCAAGTCCGCCATCTTTGCCCCCCGCTGTGGACGCTGAGCGGCCCTGTTACTCAATTGTACCACTCCCGGCCATGGTCCTGGGCCAGTCCTGACTATCCAAAGACCTACCAGGTGATCTGGAAGGAGCCCCCCTCCCCACCCCAGGAACCCAGAAGGAGCCACACCTGTCTGCACACCTGGTAACAGGTCCACTGTTTGGGAACCTAAATTAGACCCTAGCCCCGGTGAACTCCCTACTGACCGATGTCCCAAAAGTAGTCCTGTCTGCCCAGGACCAAATAGGATCCATGCCGGCCCAAGCCCCTCACAACAGAACATTGATCTCAGATCTGACTGGACACTGAAGTAGCCTGCTGACCCCGCTCCAGCCTTGTTCAGCTGTGGTATCCTGTCTACCAAGGGCCACAAGGAGGGTCATGCCCATTGGCACTTCTGGTCACATATATAGAATTGTCCCCTCAGGGCACCTGGGTGGCTCAGTCGGCTGAGCGTCCGACTTCTGCTCAGGTCCTGATCTCACAGTTGGAGAGTTCGAGCCCCGCGTCGGGCTCTGTGCTGACAGCTGGGAGCCTGGAGCCTGCTTTGGATTCTGTGTCTCCGTCTCTCTGCCCCTTCCCCGCTCATGCTTTATCTCTCAAAAATAAATAAACATTAGAATTGTCCCTTTACACAACATTCCAGTTCTGGGTATAGAGCCAAGAGAGATGAAAAAACTGTCAATGCGAAAACTTGTACACGAATGTTCATTTTGAAAAGAAGGCATTTTTAAGTTATCTTTTTTTTAATTTGAAATTTGCAAATAAGAAGTACAGGTATGAAATTTTCCGCATGGATTCTAGGCTATGCCCTTAGTAAACAGACTCTGCTCTGTATCTCTCATTCTAAACAGTAATAAAATACCAAAGGGTAGTCTGCAAAATCCAGAGTCCTGTACGTAATAACAAAAATGCAGTGGGCGTTCCATTTTGTAAGGTAGCGAACAGCTTCAGAAAAATTTATCAACAAGGAACGTGGGGAAAAAAAAGAGAATTTCCATTAATACGTATTATCTAAACATGCAGTTCAAGAGAAGTTAGTTCCTTCAGCATTCTTAATGAAGCTTTCGCTCCATTTTACAAAATGGAAATGAAATCGATGTATAACATTCTGTAAGTTTAAGGTGCATAAGGTGTTGATTTTGACCTTTGCAATATGATTACCGCTGTCGTGTCAGTGAAGACTATCACATCACGTAATTATTTCTTTTCTGTGCTGGAAACAAGATCCAGTCTCTTTAGCAACTTTGAAGTTTATGATACAATACCGTTGACTGTAAGCACTATGCTGTGTGTTTAGTTCTCCACGTTGGTTCCTTCGGACAAAAACATTCCCAGTTCCCCCATCCCACCCCACCCCCACACTCTGGTAACCAGCTTTCTACTGTTTGTTTGTTTGTTTTTTTTTTAATTTTTTTTTAACGTTTATTTATTTTTGAGACAGAGAGAGACAGAGCATGAATGGGGGAGGGTCAGAGAGAGGGAGACACAGAATCTGAAACAGGATCCAGGCTCTGAGCTGCCAGCACAGAGCCCGACGCGGGGCTCGAACTCACGGAGTGTGAGATCGTGACCTGAGCCGAAGTCGGCCGCTTAACCGACTGAGCCACCCAGGCGCCCCAGCCAGCTTTCTACTGTTTTTATGAATTTGGCTTATTGAGATTCCACATATAAGCCGGATCACACGGTATTTGTCTTTATCAGCCTGATTTCTCTCACTTAACATAATGCCCTCGAGATCTATCCGTGTTGAAACAAATGGCAGGATTTCCTTCTCTCTCATGGCTGAATAATATCTGTGTGTGTGTGTGTGAGAGAGAGAGAGAGAGAGAGAGAGAGACAACATCTCTAGCCGTTCATTCATTGGCAGGCACTTAGGCTGTTTCCATATCTTGGCTATTGTGAATAAGGCTACAGTAAACATAGGGGTGCAGATATGTCTTCAATATGCTGTGTTCATTTCCTTTGGATATATACCCAGAATGGAATTGCTGGATCATATGCTAGATTTATTTTAACTTCTTTGATGGGGCTCCTGGGTGGCTCAGTCAGTTAAGTGTCCAACTTCGGCTCAGGTCACCATCTCGTGGTTCGTGAGTTCGATCCCTTGTGCTGACAGCTCAGAGCCTGGAGCCTGCTTCGGACTCCGTGCCTTCCTCTCTCTGCCCCACCGCTGCTTGCGCTCTGTCTTTGTCTCACAAAAATGAATAACTGTTAAAAAAATTAATTTCTTTGAAAAACCTCCATGTTGTTTTTCATAGCGGCTGTAACAATTTACATTCCAACCAACAGTGTACAAGGCTTCCTTTTTCCCTACATCCTTCCGAGCATTTGGTATCTCTTGTCCTTTTTTTCTAATTGCCATTCTAACAGGTGTGAGATGATATCACATTGTAGTTTGGGTTTGCATTTCTTGATAAGCGATTTAAAACACCTTTTCATGTACAAGTTGGCCATTTTACATGTTTATTTTATTTTTGAGAGAGAGAAAGAAAGACAACATGAGCGGGGGAGGGGCAGAGAGAGAGGGAGATGGAGAATCCCAAGCTGTGGCAAGTGCAGAGCCCAACGCAGGACTCAAACTCACAAACCATGAGATCACGACCCGAGCCAAAACCAAGAGTCTGACAATTAACACACTGAAACACCCAGGTGCCCCAAAGTTGGCCATTTTAATCTCTTCTTTAGAAAAAAAATCTATTTAGTACCCCTGCTCATTTTTAATCTGATTTTCTTTTTTTATTGAGTTGTGTGAGTTATTTATACATTACGGATATTAACCCCTTATCTGACATATGGTTTGTAAATATTTTCTCCCATTCTGTAGGTTGCCTTTTCATTTTGTTGATTGTTCTTTTGCTGTGCAGAAGTTTTTTAATTTATTTTTTATTAACTTTTTAATTTTGATTCCAGTAGAGTTAACTAACATACAGTGTTTGGTTTAACATACAAACCAAACATACAGTGTTTGGTTTGTTTCAGGTATACAATATAGTGATTCAACAATTCTATACATTACTCAGGGTTCATCATGATAAGTGTTCTTTTCAATCCCCATCACCTTTCTACCCACCCCCCCCCATCCACCTCCAATCTAGTAACCTTCTATTTATTCTCTATAGTTAAGAGTCTGTTTCTTGGTTTGCCTCTCTTTTTTTTTTCCTGTGTTTATTTGTTTCTTAAATTCCACATAAAGAGTGAAATCATATGATATTTGTCTTTCTCTGACTTATTTCATTTAGCATTATACTGTCTAGCTCAATACATGTGGTTGCAAATGGCAAGATTTCATTTTTTATGGCTGAATAATATTCGTGTGTGTGTGTGTGTGTGTGTGTGTGTGTGTGTGTGTGTGTAGCATCTTCTTTATCAATTCATCTACTGATGGACATTTGGGCTTCTTCCATAATTTGGCTATATACATAATGCTGCAATAAACACAGGGGTGCATTTATCCCTTTGCATTAGAGTGAGGGTTCTTTGCATATTTCTTTGCATTAGCGTTTTTGTATTTTTTGGGTAAATACCCAGTAGTACAATTCCTGGATCATAGGTAGTTCTATTTGTAACTTTTTGAGGAGCCTCCATGCTGTGTTCCACAGTTGCTGCACCAGTTTGCATTCCCCACCAACAGTGCACCAGGGTTCTTTTTTTCCACATCCTCTCCAACACTGTTTCTCGTGTTATTGAGTTTAGCTGTTCTGACAGATATGAGGTGATATCTCATTGTAGTTTTGATTTGCATTTCCCTGTTGATGAGTGATGTTGAACATCTTTTCATGTGCCTGTGGGTCATCGGGATGTCTTATTTGGAAAAATGTCTTCATATCTTCTGCCCATGTTTAAATTGGATTATTTTTGGGGGTGTTGCGTTGTATCAGTTCATTATATATTTTGGATACTAACCCTTTATCAGGTATGTCATTTGCAAATACCTTCTCCGTTCAGTGGGTTATCTATTAGTTTTGTTGATTGTTTCTTTCGCTGTGCAGAAGCTTTTTATTTTGATGAAGTCCCAATAATTTATTTTTTGCTTTTGTTTCTCTTGCCTCAGGAGACATATCTAGAAAGATGTTGCTATGACCAATGTCAGAGAAATTACTCTCTGGGTGTCTCCTAGGATTCTTATGGTTTCAGGTCTCCCATTTAGGTCTTTAATCCATTTTGCGTTTATTTTTGTGTATGGCCTAAGAAAGTGGTCCAATTCCATTCTTTTCCATGTTGTGTCCAGTTTTCCCAGTACCATTTCTTTTCCCCACTGCATCTTCTTTCCTCCTTTAATTACTTGACCATATAACTGTACATTTATTTCTGGATTTCCTATTTTGCTCTCTTGATCTCTGCGTCTATTTGTGTGACAGCACCACGCTATTTTGACTACATGTGTATAAGCTTCAGTCTGATGTCTTGCTTGTTGATTTTTACTTTTGTGGCTTGTGCCTTTGGTGTCATAGCCATGTCAAGGAGTTTATTCACTACGCTTAGTTCTAGGAATTTTATGCTGTGTGATGTCTTACATTTAAGTCTTTAATCCACTTCAAGTTAATTTTGGGGAGTCGTGCAATATAGGGGTCCAATTTCATTTTTCTGTATGTAGTTATCCACTTTTCCGTTTGTTGAAGAGACTATTCTCTCCCCCATTGAGTGTTCTTGATTCCCTTGCCAAACATCAGTTGGGTTTATGCCTAGTCTGTATTCTGTTTCATTGGTCTGAGTGTCTCTTTTTAGGCTGGTATCATACTGTTTTAATTACTGTAGCTTTGTAGTATCGTTTCGAAACAAGAAGTGTCATGCGTCAGGCTTTGTTCTTCTTTTGCATGATTCTTCGGCTATGCGAGGCCTTTTGTGGACGTACAAGTTTTAGAATTGTTTTTTTTTTCTATTTCTCTGAAAAATGCCATTGGAATTTTGGTAGGGATTGCGCTGAATCTACAGATGGCTTGAGGTGGTATGGTCATTTTAACAATATTAGTGCTTTCAGTTTGTGAACATGGGATACCTTTCCACTCCTTTGTGTCTTCTTCAATTTCTTTCATTAAGGACTTGTATACTTTATTGGAGAGATCTTTCACTTCCTTGGTTAAATTTACTCCTAAATATTTTATTGTTCTTGAGGCCATTATTTATGGCGTAGTTTCCCCTCTTTGTTTTCGGATGTTTGGGTGTTAGTGTACAGAAAAGCAGCTGATTTCTGTATGTTGATTTTATATCCTGCAACTTTACCGCGTTTCTTGATTAGTTCCAACAGTTTTCTGTTTGAGCCTTTAGGAGTTTCTATACGGAGAGGATCATGTCATCTGCAAATGAGAACAGTCTTACTTCTTCCCTCCTGATTTGGAGGCTTTTGATTTCTTTGCCTTGCCTACTTGCTCTAGCTAGGATTTACAATGCTATGTTGAAGAGGAGTGATGAGAATGAGCATGGTTGTCTTGTCCCTAATCTCAGAGGAAGAGCTTTTGCATGTTCACCATTGAGTGTGATATTAGCTGTGGTTTGTCATACCTGGCCTTTTTAAACAGATATTTATTTACTTTGAGAGAGAGAGAGACAGAAGACAGACAGAGTGAGGGAGAGAGAGAGAATCCCAAGGAGCCTCCACACCACCAGCGCAGAGCCCAATGCGGGGCTTGAACTCACGAACTGTGAGATCATGACCTGAGCTGAAATCGGGAGTCAGACGCTTCAACTGAGCTACTCAGGCGCCCCCATACATGGCCTATTTTTTGTTGAGGTTTGTACCTTCTACACCCAATTTGTTGATGCCTTTTTTAATGTTTATTTTTGAGAGAGAGAGAGAGAGAGAGAGAGAGAGAGAGGCAGCGTGAGCAGGAAAGGGGTAGAGAGAAAGGGAGACACAGAATCCAAAGCAGGCTCCAGGCTCTGAGCCGTCAGCACAGAGCCTGACACGGGGCTCAAACTCACGAATTGTGAGATCATGACCTGAACCTAAGTCAGTCGCTTAACCGACTGACCCGCTCAGGCACACCTAATTTGTGATGGTTTTAATAATAAAAGGATGTTGTATCAAATGCTTTTTCTGCTTCTATTGAGATAATCATGTGATTTTTACCTGCATTTCACATTTATTGATTTATTGATACACTGAACCATCCTTGCATCCCAGGGACAAATCCCACTTGGACATCTTTTCAGTGTGTTACTGAGTCTGGTTCACTAGTATTTTGTTGAGATTTTATATATCTATATTCACTAGGGATATTTGCCTGTAGTTTTCCTTATCTGCCTTTGGAATCAGAGTAACGGTGAGCCTCATAAAATGAGCTTGGAAGTGTTCCCTCCTCTTCAATTGTTTACAAGGGATTGAGAAGAATTGGCATTAACCGTTGAAATGTTTGGTAGACTTCCCCAGTGAAGCTCTCTGGTCTAGGGCTTTTCTGTGTTGGATAGATTTTGATTACTGATTCCATTTCCTTATTCATAATTGATACGTTTAGATTTTCTATTTCTTCCTGACTCAGTCTTGATAGTTTGTATGTTCCTAGAATTTATCCTTTTTTCTATATTATCCAATTTTTGGCAAATAATTATTCACAGTCGTCTCTTATGATCCTATGCATTTCTGTAGTATCAGTTTTTAATTTTTTTAATGTTTAGTTTTGAGAGAGAGAGAGACAGAGAGACAGAGCACGAGCAGGGGAGGAGCAGAGAGAAAGGGAGACACAGAATCTGAAGCAGGCTCCAGGCTCTGAGCTGTCAGCACAGAGCCCGGACGCGGGGCTCGAACTCACAAACCGTGAGATCATGACCTGAGCCGAAGCCGGACGGTCAACCGACTGAGCCACCCAGGGGCTCCTATAGTATCAGTTTTAATGTCTCCTCTTTCATTTCTGATTTTTATTGGAGTCTTCTCTTTTTCATAGTTTAGCTTGTTTTGCCAGTTTTGTTTATCTTTTCCAAAAACCAGCTCTTAGTTTTGTTGATGTTTTTCCTATTGTTTTTCTGGTCTCCGTTCCATTAAGTTTCATTCTGAGCTTTGTATTTGCCTTCCTTTTTCTAAATTTGGGCTTAGTTCTTTCTTTTTCTAGTCCCTAGGGGTGTAAAGTTTGGTTGTGCATTTGAGTGCTTTTTACTTTCTTAATATATGCATTTATTGCTATAAACTTTCCTCTCAGAACTGCTTTTGCAGCATCCTATAGGTTTGAGTATGTCATGTTTTACTTCATTTGTTTGGAGCTTTCTTTTTTGTGTTAAATATAATTTATTGTCAAATTGGCTTCCATTCAACACCCAGTGCTCATCCCAACAGGTGCCCATCACCCACTTTCCCCTCTCCCCCACCCCCCATCAACCCTCAGTTTGTTCTCAGTATTTAAGAGTCTCTTACGGTTTGCCTCCCTCCCTCTCTGTAACTTTTCCCCCCCTTCCCCTCCCCCGGGGTCTTCTATTAAGTTTCTCAGGATCCACATATGAGTGAAAACATATGGTATCTGTCTTTCCTTCCTGACTTATTGCACTTAGCATAATACCCTCCAGTTCCATCCACGTTACTGCAAATTGGAGCTATCTTTTGGTTTTACGTTTGATTTCTTTGACTCATCGGTTGTTCAAGAGCGTGTTGGTTAATTGCCACATATTTGTAGATTTTCCAGCTTTTCTCTTGTTGTTGATTTCCAGTTTAGTCAAAAAAAGATATGTGGCGTTATTTTAATCTCTTAAGTTTGCTAAGACTTGTTTTGTATCCTGCCACATGGTCAGTTTTAGAGAATGTTTTGTGTGCACTGGAGAAGAACATGTTTTCTGCTTCTGTTGGAAGGATGTTTATAAATGTCTGTTAGGTCCATTTGGTTTAACATATGGTTCAAGTCCCATTGGCTCCTTGTTGATTTTGTCTGGATTATCTATCCATTGCTGACAGTAAGCTATTCAAGTCCTCTGCTGTTATATATTGTGTATTTCTCTCTTCAGATCTGTTACTATATATAGTTGAGTGCATATATACTTATGATTGTTATATCTTCTTGATGAATCAATCCCTTTATCATTACATAATGATCTTCTTTGTCTCTTGTTAGCATTTTTGGCTTAAAATCTATCTTGTCTGCTAATAGCAACTAATCTTCAACCATCTGCAAAACATCCTCTTACTCCCCCCCTTTTATAGATTTGATATTATTTCCTTCTTTTTATATTGTGTATACTATAGTTAAGTGGTTAACACAACATCCTATTACGGATTTTTAGTTTTCTATGTCTGACTGTGTATTTATCTTAACCAGTGTGTTCTATATTTTTGTATGTTTTCATGTCACTGACTTAGCATCTTTTCCTTTTACCTTGAAGAACTTCAGTCAGCATTTCTTACAAGGCATGTCTGGTGTCTGGCGATGATAAACTCTCAGCTTTTGCTTATCTAGAAAAGTCTTTATTGCTCCTTCATAAGTGAAGGATAGCTTTGCTCGACAGAGTATCCTTGGCTGGCAATTTTTTTTTTTTCTTTCAGCACTTTGAATGTTCATTCCACACTCTCCTTGCCTGTATAGTTTCTACTGAGAAAACCACTGGGAGCCTAATGGGGGTTTCTTTGTAAGTTTCATTCTTTTTTTTTCTCTGGCTGCTTTCAGAATCCTTTCTTTATCCTTGGTTTTTGGCAGTTGTATTATAACGTGTTTTGGGAAAGGTATTTTTACGATGAGATAATAGAGATAATCTATTAGCTTTATGAACTTGGATATCCAATTCTCTCCCCAGCGTTGGGAAGTTCTTAGCCATTATTTATTTAAATACATGTTCTGCTCCCTTGTCCCTCTTCGTCTTCTTCTGGAATCCTAATTATTCTCATATTTGTTCTTTTGATGTATTCCCATAGATCCTGTAGGCATTCTTCACTTTTTTTCATTTATTCTTTTTCTCATTTAACTGGGTTATTTCTTTTTTTTTTTATTTTTTTTTTAATTTTTTTTAATGTTTATTTATTTTTGAGACAGAGAGAGACAGAGCATGAATGGGGGAGGGTCAGAGAGAGGGAGACACAGAATCTGAAACAGGCTCCAGGCTCTGAGCCGTCAGCCCAGAGCCCGACGCGGGGCTCGAACTCACGGAGTGTGAGATCGTGACCTGAGCCGAAGTCGGACGCTTAACCGACTGAGCCACCCAGGCGCCCCCTTAACTGGGTTATTTCAAAATTCCCATCCTCTAACTCTATCCTCTATTCTACCTTCCAATTGTTCTATACTACTGCACATGCTCTCTATTGCATTTTTATTTCATTCATTGAGTTCTTTGGCTATGTTTGGTTCTTTTCCATGGTTCCTCTATTTTTGTTAAAATCTCATTTGGATCATGTAATTATTTTTGAGATTTGACTGAATTGTCTTTGTGATTTTTCTTGTAGCTTAATGAGTTTCTTCAAAAGAGCTATTTTGAATTCTTAATCTACTGGATCACAAAATTCCATGCTATTAAACTCATTTATTGGAGAATAATTACTTCTTCTTGTGACGATGTGTTTCGTTGATTTTTTTATGTTCCCTGTAGATTTGTGTTGCTGCTTTCACATTTGAAATAGCAGACATCTCCTTAATACTTTGCTAGTTGCCTTCAGGTGAAGTATTCTCTTTGATGGTTTTGTTATTTTCTGGGGTTTTCTCCACCTTGGTATGGGTACACCTACTCCACCTTTCTTTGCTCCCTCTTGCGGCAGAATTCTCATGTGTTTTTTTTAATTAGTGTGAAAACTTTTCTTTATTTTTTTTATATTAAATATAATTTATGGTCAAATTGGTTTCCATACAACACCCAGTGCTCATCCCAACAGGTGCCCTCCTCAATGCCCATCACCCACCCTCCCCTCCCTCCCACCCCCCATCAACCCTCAGTTTTTTCTCAGTATTTAAGTCTCTTATGGTTTGCCTCCCTCCCTCCCTCTTTATAATTTCCCCCCCCCCCTTTGCCTCTCTCATGGTTCTCTGTTAAGTTTCTCAGGATCCACATATGAGTGAAAACATATTGTAACTGTCTTTCTCTGCCTGACTTATTTCACTTAGCATAATACCCTCCAGTTCACTTTTGCTTTTAATTCCTTTGCCTTTGGAGATGCGTCAAGTAAGAATATGTTGTGGCTGAGGTCAGAGAGGTTTTTCCCCGCTTTCTCCTCTAGGATTTTGATGGTTTTCTGTCTCACATTCAGGTCCTTCATCCACTTTGAGTTTATTTTTGTGAATTATGTAAGAAAGTGGTCTAGTTTCATTCTTCTGCATGTTGCTATCCAGTTCTCCCAGCACCATTTGTTAAAGAGACTGTCTTTTTTCCATTGGCTATTCCTTCCTGCTTTGTCAAAGATGAGTTGGCCATACATTTGTGGGTCCAATTCTGGGTTCTCTATTCTATTCCATTGGTCTATGTGTCTGTTTTTGTGCCAATACCATGCTGTCTTGACGATTACAGCTTTGTAGTAGATGCTAAAGTCTGGGATTGTGATGCTTCCCGCTTTGGTTTTCTTCTTCAATATTACTTTGGCTATTCGGGGTCTTTTGCAGTTCCATACAAATCTTAGGATTGCTTGTTCTAGCTTCGAGAAGAATGCTGGTGCAATTTTGATTGAGATTGCATTGAATGTGTAGATTGCTTTGGGGAGTATTGACATTTTAACAATATTTATTCTTCCAATCCATGAGCACGGAATGTTTTTCCATTTCTTTGCATCTTCTTCAATTTCCTTCATAAGCTTTCTATAGTTTTCAGCATACAGAAAATTCTTACGCTTTTGTGCTTTCTACATATTGTAACTAACCAGATTGGCTACTGGAAACTTCTCTTGTTTTCCAGAAGGTGGCGTTATAGGTCAAGTTTGGGTTTCCCCGCCCTGGTCGGCAGATGGTGCCGTTTTACTGAGCACGTTTCCGGTCTACTAGAACTCTCCCAGCATCACACACAGAAGCATGCACAAAGAACCAGCCACAGAGTTGGAAGAAGTAGGGGTATAGCACTCAGAATGTTGGGGTGCCCGTGTACCTAGTAGGGAGATCCCTGAGTGTGGTACTCCCAGAGAGCCCTGTGTAGAGCTGAATGCAATCCCTTTAATGCCCTTTGAAATTCTTATGTGCCTCTTTTCCAACTTCCTCCCTGCCCAGTCATGGAGGTACCACCTCAGTACTTTGGGCGCTGTTGGAGCACAACAGGTTTCTCCAACTGACCTGCGCAATGGTGTAACTGGACACTCATTTACTGCTACCCTTTCCCCGACAGTGGTGGACACCATCACTGGATAGATCAATCCCATGCAGAGTTCCCTTGGGGAAGGAGGTGCTGGAAAGTTTTTATTCTTACTCTCTCCACTGCCACCAAAGTCAATTTTTTTTTGTTTTTTTGTTTTGTTTTTTTTTTTGTTTTTGTTTTTGTTTTTTGTTTTTTTTTTGCTACATTCACGTGCTGGAAGTTCCCCTCAGGAAGGCTACGCTTCTGCAAATCCTCTCTGCTGCGTGGGTATCTGCCCACATCAGCACGTTCCAGACTTTTCCCCAGCCATGAGAAGAAGGGTGCAGGAAGGTTTTCTGGTTCTGCTGGTTCTGCAGCTATACTGAGGTTTGTCTCTCTGTTACCAGATGCACAGATAGGTAAGACTCCTTCTTGACATACGATGTTAGACTCCGTAACACCTGCAAAGGTGTTTTTGTGAGTGGTTATATGTCTATTTTGTGGTTGAAACAGGGGGAGAAACAGAGAAACATCTTATGTCACTACAATGCTCACGTTACCTCACTCTGTTTTTTAAATATGAATATTTATCAGCATTTCTTAAACTAATTTATGACCTCAAATATTATCCTGCAAGAGAATCAAAGTGGTGGTGGTGGGGTGTGTGTGTGTGTGTGTGTGTGCGCGCGTGTGTGTGGTGACCATAAAATGCAGTCCCGGGGTCTGTTCCTATAGATCCTGATTTTATAGTTCTGAGAGGGGGGTCTAGGGTGGGGGTCGAGGAAGCTGCATGTTGCAAAAGCATCCGCTCTGATTCTAATGCAGATGGTCAGCAAACTGCACTTTGATAAATACACATTTAGACTCTGGTTGCTCGTTTTGTCAGATAAGTGTTACTTACGGCATTTTTAATACGATGTCTTTAAAGAACAAACCTGCTTCTAAAGTTTCACCGTTCATTTGATTTATTGTTCCTACATCCACATGGTTGTCCTCTTCCATAAAAGATCTGTTTCGGTACAGCTTTCAAGGTATCTGAGTATTGTTCTGTGCCCAATTAAGTTATTTGTTATTTTGAAGCTCCCAAGATCTAAACCTCTCTACCCCATCATATCCTCGATCTAATTATCTGCCTCTTACCATTTTCACTTGTTTCGTAGCATCCTTTCCTCCATTTCAATCGTCACTGTTTTCTCATTATATTTCCCTATTATAAATGAACTAATTTGATTATTGGTTTTTAATAAAACAATACATTGAAAGTCAGCACACACACACATTCTATCTTGACACTCGTCCAGCTATGTGACGTTAGCTCTGTTACATATATTTTCTGGTCCCCAGTTTCTATGCCTGTGAATTAGGAGATATAACTTTTGTCCTATTTTCCATGTCATATTTCCAAGATGCTGATTCTTGATTTGTTTTGGAAAAAATGAAACTGTCCTTTAAAACTTTATTTGTAGTATTACTGCAGAACTTAAAAAAAAAAAAGGTATAATATTTATTTAGGAAACTATTCTTTTCGGATTCTCTGCACTGATGATTTGCGGTCTAAAATAACAAAAGAAAGATAAGAGCTCAAATCTTATAAAATCTTATGGAATTTTATATACAGATTTATGAAAAATATCCATTTCCCTCATCTTGTAAAACTTACCTCCTGGCCTTCACAAATCTTTTTAAGAACTGACTGAAGTTAAAAGTAACAGTGTATTGGGGCGCCTGGGTGGCGCAGTCGGTTAAGCGTCCGACTTCAGCCAGGTCACGATCTCGCGGTCCGGGAGTTCAAGCCCCGCGTCGGGCTCTGGGTTGATGGCTCGGAGCCTGGAGACTGTTTCCGATTCTGTGTCTCCCTCTCTCTCTGTCCCTCCCCCGTTCATGCTCTGTCTCTCTCTGTCCCAAAAAAAAAAAAAAAAAAAAAAAAAGTTGAAAAAAATTAAAAAAAAAAAAAAATAACAGTGTACTAGGGTAAGTCTGCCCCAAGGCTGAATCATTTATTAAAATTTCTGAAGGGCGCCTGGGTGTCTCAGTCGGTCGAGCATCCGACTTCGGCTCAGGTCACGATCTCGCAGTCTGTGAGTTCCAGCCCCGCGTCGGGCTCTGGGCTGACAGCTCGGAGCCTGGAGCCTGCTTCGGATTCTGCGTCTCCCTCTCTCTTTGCCCCTTCCCCACGCATACACTTCTAAAAAAATTTTTTTTAAACGAATAAAGATCTTGAAAATACATGACAAAAAATCCTTCTGTTGCCGGCAAACCATTAATTCAAGAACAGCGTTTGAGATGTGGGTTTAAAGCTATCAATTATGCCTCCAGGAAATTCCTATGATCACCATGTTCTCATGTCCTGTTCCCGAAGATACTGTCCCAAAGTGTTGATATGGTTACCAAGGCAAGAAAAGCATTGCATGTTATCAGGAAATTCTATAGTAACTACAAATACTTTTCTGTTGAGTGTATCATCTCATCCGGAATACTGTTTAAAATTCTGGTCATCACACCTAATATTGTCAGAGCTAGGAAAGATCTAGAGAAACACCTCTAAAATGATAGAGGGTATTGTTTTGTTTTTTTTTTTAATTTTTTTTTAATGTTTATTTATTTTTGAGACAGAGAGAGACAGAGCATGAGCAGGGGAGGGTCAGAGAGAGAGAGGGAGACACAAAATCTGAAACAGGCTCCAGGCTCCGAGCTGTCAGCACAGAGCCCGACGCCAGGCTCGAACTCACGGACCGTGAGATCATGACCTGAGCCGAAGTCGACCGCTTAACCGACTGAGCCACCCAGGCGCCCCTGATAGAGGGTATTGTACAGGCGACCACTACAGATAGGCCAAAAAAAAAAAAAAAAAGTGACTCTTCCGAGGTGATGACTGAGAGCAGAGGAAAAAAAAAATTAAAATGGATAAAATGATGAGATATGTTAAAGGTGAGGAATAATTCTTGAAGCCTGAAAGAAGTAGAAGTAGTAGCTAACATTTCTTGAGTCCTGCTGTGTGCCTAACACTTCAACAAGGGTATATGTATCTTCTTATTTATTTATTTTTTATTTTTTTTAACGTTTTTTATTTATTTTTGAGACAGACAGAGACAGAGCATGAACGGGGGAGGGGCAGAGAGAGAGGGAGACACAGAATTGGAAGCAGGCTCCAGACTCCGAGCCGTCAGCCCAGAGCCCGACGCGGGGCTCAAACTCACAGACCGTGAGATCGTGACCTGCGTCGAAGTAGGACGCTTAACTGACTGAGCCACCCAGGTGCCCCTGTATCTTCTTATTTAATCGTCATGAAAATCTTAGGGGCGAGATCTATGATTATAACCATGTTAAAGATTAGGGACTTTGGGGCACCTGACCGGCTCAGTTGGCTGAGGGTCTGACTCTTGATTTTGGCTCAGGTCATGATCTCACAGTTCGTGGGATGGAGCCCCATGTCAGACTCTGTGCTGGCAGTGCGGAGCCCACTTGGGGTTCTCTCTCCTCCCCGCCTCTCTCTCTCTCTCTTTCTCTCTGCTCCTCCTGTCTGCTCTGTCAAAAATAAATACACATTTATTAAAAAATAAAAAATAAAGATTAGTGCCCTAAAACATAGGGATATGTAAGTAAATTGTGAGCTCACATAAGTAGCAGCATAGCCAGAGATTGTTTCCCAAGCCTGTGTGTTTAAACGCGATATTATAGTGCATACTATTAGTAGATATAAATAAACATTATGTCACCCATTATTTATCTATTCAATTCAGAAGATTTGTTGAGCTTACAGTATATACTAGGAATTGTGCCTTAAGCACTGGAGATAGAGGGGTGAGGAAACTAAGTCTAGAGGAGGAGACAAATAAATGGGATGTTTTTTTGTAATGACTTGATATATGCTGTGGAAGAAAGAGACTGGGTAACTTATTCCTAAAACTAAATCGTGTCTTCTGTAAAACCAGAACAAAATGTGCTGATGGGGAGAAGAAGGAGTGCTAAGATAATTAGATAAAGACTAATCAGGGGCGCCTGGGTGGCTCAGTCGGTTAAGTGTCCTACTTCGACTCAGGTCACGATCTCGCGGCCTGTGAGTTCGAGCCCCACGTCAGGCTCTGGGCTGACGGCTCGGAGCCTGGAGCCTGCTTCCAATTCTGTGACTCCCTCTCTCTCTGCCCCTCCCCTGTTCATGCTCTGTCTCAAAAATAAATAAACGTTAAAAAGATTTTTTTTAAATTAAAAAAAAGACTAATCATATCATGAAGAATACAATGAGTAGCTGTGGGAGTTTAGTAAGTGTGGACACTCATCTTGACTCTTCCAGGGACCAGTGAGGGAGGTTTTAAGGAGACAAGCTACATGATCATATTTCTGTTTTAGAAAGACCATTATTGCTGTTGCTTAGAGAACATTTTTGTGAGGGACCAAGAAGTAGAGAAATCAATAAAGAAGATGGTGATGTTATCTAACAAGAGAGACGTGGATGGACTGAAAGTACATAAAAAAAATTGGCAGGGCTTGGTGATTAAGTGCTCATGGTTGACATAATGTGGTGATTGGTTGGCGTTAGACTTCAAAAGAAAGAGTATAGGTCAAGGGAGGAAGGAGTGTGTGTGTGTGTGTGTGTGTGTGTGTGTGTGTTGTGAGATAGGCAGAATGATCAAGAGATCACTTTGGGACATGTGTCAGTTGGATGAGATAAGTAGTGATGTATGTCCATATGGACCTGGCTCTCAGAAGAGAGTTTTGCTATAGATATAGCTTTGGAGCTATTAGCATATCAATGGATGTGGTTGAGCTTCCTCAAAAAGAATGCATAGAGAATATTTTCAAAACCCTTACTCTGAAGACAGTGGTTCACAAACTTCACTGAGTCTCAGAATCACCCTGGGAAACGGAAAATGCATACTTCCAGGCCCACACCCAGAGATTCTGATTTAGTCCCTCTGAGATAGAACCCAGGAGGTTTCACTGTAACTGACAACCAACATAAGAGATTCTAATGCAAAAGAATCACGGAACACAGTTTGAGAAACACTGAGTAAAAGGCTAAGTAAAGCACGTAAAAGAAATAAGGAAGTGCTAGGAGCAATGAGTGAGAAGTACTCTGCTACTTTGGAAGAACCAAGGTAGTGCTACTATAAACGACTTACGTGTAATATTCTAGCTAACGCTTAAAAAGAAAAAGTAATTGATATTGATGTTGCAGCATTAATTTCTGTGATCATTCTTCGATACAAAGTAATGAAATTCAGAAGCCATCTCTGTCAGGCCAAATAAACCATAGAAGAGTCTGCTTGAATTTTAAATGACTCTTCTTACGTTGAAAATGTTAACGGCAAAAACAACAAAGCAATATTCCAGTCTTCTGATAAAAGTGTCGTGTAAATCTGCTTCCAGGTGGCTCTGAATTTTTTGAAATCCAAATCAAACGTAAACAAGGCCGCCTTACAAGAATGTTTTTCAAATGTGATGCGCGTTGCCATTAGCCGGACCAACGTTATGTTAATCCTAGTTTATTTACAAAATCAGCTATGCTATACTATAAGAAGGTATGAAAACATATTACTGATACAATTTAGTCCCACTTGATAGTCTTAGAAAGCATGAGAAACAAGGAACGCTAATTGCTGTCTACACAGTCCCCTATTATTTCTGTTGTCCTGGCAGTTAGAAATACACAACACAGAAAAATAACAAGACCAAAAAAATGGGCCTAAAATGTATTCTGAGTCTGAGGAATCACTTGGTTGGATGATAGTATTGTCGCATATATTACCGAGAGATTTAAAAGGTCATGAATGATACGTATATAACGCATTATTTTTTTTTTTCTTTTTTTGGCCTTTAGAAACAGTTTTGTTCTTTTGCCTCACAAACTTGAACTTGATGTATTTTAACGCGCGTTGTGTTTATCTCTAAAATATTTGGTAACTGATCATTTGTAATTGAAGCTCTCAAAAAAGAACTTAACAAAAACCACTATTTGAATGAAGAAAATGCATAGATGATTACAGATAATCACATCGAAACCTCTTCCTTTTGGATGATTTGGCACACTAATACTATAACCATTTACTGTGTTAGGTGGAGGTCACACAGTATCATTAAAGTGGACACTTGAGAAAAGAATCCAGGATAAGAAAACGCAAGAAGGCTGTATTGTAGTAATATGCTACACAGCATGATGTTTAGTTATTTTCCTTCTAAAATTAAACCAATTTTTAAGCCAACTTTCTTAAGAACACTTAAGAAATTTACTGTTTGAACAAACTCAAAATGTGGATAATCGTGATGCTTGAATAAGGCTTAAGAAGCTAATTGAATCATTTAATTATTTTATCTCAGTTAACTTATTACAAAAGAATAAATGAGCTAAAGACTGGGTCTCTGATTGACAGATCAGAGTGGGACAGAGTTGAAAAGGAATTGAGTCAATGGTAAGGGACAGAGTCCTGTGTTCCCACAGAAGCCTTCATTGTGTTTAATACAGTAGCTTCTACTGGTTTTTGGATTCTCTTATTTTCCAAGACTAAGAAAAAGAAGTACAAACAGCCATTCAACAAGATAGAGACACGTAACCTAGGAAACCCTAAAAGGATCCAGTAGGGCCTGGGATCAGTTGGACAACACTGATAGTCTGGAGGAAAAAAGAAAATTTGTGTTTTAAGGGACGAAAAACATTATACCTAGTATGGCCATAGATGGGCATACACAGCCATACAAATATGCATACAAATCCCTAAAAGCACTTACAAGAAGCATCTAAATGAGTAAAAATACTTTAGCAAAGTATTTCTTTAGAGGTTAAAATAAACGAAGACAGGGAAGGCTAACAAATGGCAACATATTCCAGCTTTCTTCTTGATTTTACACATCAACCTCACTTAGCAATGATTCTGATTATGCATTTCTGGAACATACAGTAGCAGTTGTATTTGCACATCTGCTCTTTCACAATATGTTTGTAAGTTAAAGTTATCCCTTTGTAGTTCTTAAAACTTAGAATTCTTTTTAAAAAGCAGGAAAACCTCCTCAAGGCACCATAGGAAAAAAAACAGCATAAATGGAAAAATATTAGGAAGCCTGATTTAATATGATTACGTACATTAACATATCACAGAAGGAAAAACACATGATCAAATTGAAAGATAGCCTGGGTGGCTCAGTTGCTTACGCATCCAACTCTTGATTTTGGCTCAGGTCATGATCTCTCCGTCGTGATCTCAGGTCATGATCAAGCCCCATGTCAGGCTCCACACTATAGCGTGGAGCTTGCTTGGGATTCTCTCTCTCCCCCCTCTCTCTGCCCCTCCTCTCTCTCTCTCTCTCCTAAAATAAATAAATCCATTTTAAAATAAATAAGTACACAAAAAGTACTATGGTCAACATACAGTGTAATATCAGCTTCAGGTATACAATATAGTGACTCAACACCTCTCTACAATAATACCCTGTGCTTATCCCGACAAGGGCACTCCTTCATCCCCATCACCTGTTTTACCCATTCTTCCATCCACCTCCCCTCTGGTAACCCTCAGTTTGTGATTTATATGTTAACTGACTAGAACTTAAATTAAAACATGAAAAAAGACAGATAGAAGTGTTTCTACACATACATGTAGAAGCATACGGAGAAATAAAAGGTGTCTGGCTGATTCAGTCAGTAGAGCATGTAACTCTTGATCTCACGGTCATGAGTTCAAGCATCACATCGGGCATGGAGCTTACCTCAAAAAAAAAATATTTAGAGGTCCCTTCCCCCAAAATGTACTCTGGTCATTCCCAGTAAGTCAAGGAAAAAATGATACTGGGATATAATAGCACTTTGATTATTATATAAAAGTATATGTTGGAGAGTCTTATCAATGCAATTCAGGTCAAATAAACAAACAAATAAATAAGAAGTATAATTATTAATCACCATTAGTTGTAGATAGTAGGACTGCATACAAGGAAAACAATACAAACCAAAAGATTTTTTAAATTAGTAGATTGAAGTCATTTTTGTTAATTCAATATGAACAAATGCACTTTCCTGTACATCGGGAATAAACATTTATAAAATAAAACAAATAAAAGAAACCTTCTTCACATTAAACACACATGCACAAAGGGAAGTACCTAGAAATAAACCTAATTAAGTAATGTTTGACACTCATTATGAAGACCTAAAAATTTTACTGAAAGACCTTAAGTGCTTAAAATAATTAAGTATTTGAAATTAAAAATGACAAAAGAGTCAGGAAATACTTTTAAGAATAACAAAACTTAGTGATCAACATGTTGGCTCATTTAGTTGATGGGGCTGGAAAAACTAGTTAATAATTTGACAAAAAGTTAAGTCTCGGGCGCCTGGGTGGCGCAGTCGGTTATGCGTCCGACTTCAGCCAGGTCACGATCTCGCGGTCCGTGAGTTCGAGCCCCGCGTCGGGCTCTGGGCTGACGGCTCGGAGCCTGGAGCCTGTTTCCGATTCTGTGTCTCCCTCTCTCTCTGCCCCTCCCCCGTTCATGCTCTGTCTCTCTCTGTCCCAAAAATAAATAAAAACGTTGAAAAAAAAATTTTTAAAAATAAAAAAAAAAGAAAGTTAAGTCTCTCCTCATATAACATATCCAAATAAATTTCAGATAGCATAAAAAGCAAAGGCCTAAAATAAAAAATTGTAAAGACTCAAAAAATATTGATGCATATATATAAAGAGGAGGACAATGACCTTTCTAAGAATGGCATTAAAGGCAGAGACCATTAAGAAAAACAATGATAGCATACATGATATGAACATGTTAAGCAGCTATATACTGTATGCCTCAAAATGAAAATAGGCAGAATTTAAATGCAAATGACTGAAAATATTTGCATATGACAAAGCTGTTACATATTGTGTATGTAAAAATCTACTATAGTATTATAAATCCAAGATAGAAAAATGCTCAACAGGAAAATGTGCAAAGGGCATGTACAGATAATTGTAAAAAAAAAAAAGAAGAAGAAAAAATGCAAATGACAAAAAAGGTATAACCTTGTTTGATTTCACCACTAATCAAATAAATATGAATTAATCCAAATGAGTTATCATTGTTTGCCTGTCTTAGTGAAAGGATGAGGGAGTAGACAATCTCATTCACTGCTGACTAGGGCCTAAGTTGGTTTGATCTGGCTGTAGAACATTTTGGCAATATTTTGTAATCTTTGTGCAAAATTATATGGACTCATTGAACAATTCTACTTCTAGAAATTTACTATAAATAGGGAATTGCATTAAAAGGGCGATTTGAAAAGTGTGCAAAGATGCACGTACAAGGATATTCAAATATAGTATCGCTTATAATACAAAAATATGTAATCACTCTAATAACTCATCAATGTAGTCCAATTAAGTAAACATATACAGGAACGCCTGGGTGACTCAGTCAGTTAAGCGTTGGACTCTTGATTTCAGATCTCTCGGTCTTGAGATTAAGCCCCACACTGGGCTCTGCACTGACAGCAACGAGCTTGCTTGGGATTCTCTCTCTCTCTCTTTCTCTCTCTTTCTCTCTCTGTCTCTCTCTGCCCAACCCCCCCCCCAAATAAATAAACAAACAGACAGACAAACATTAAAAAAATAATTTACTAGAGGGATTCAACTTCAGATTTGAGCTGGCAGAATAAATAAGCTGTGAATTTGAAGATAGGTCCACAAAGATTATCTAGCCTGAGGAACAGAAAGAAAACATGATGTAGGAAATAAATAGAGCCTCTGAAATTTGTGGCAAACCAACAAGCATGTCGACATACCCATAATTAGAGTCTCAGGAAAAGCAAGAGAGAGGCAGAAAGAATATTTGAAGAATTAATGATGAAAAATATCCCGATCATGGCAAATAAGGTTTATCTGTACATCTAGGAGGCTCAACAAACTCCACGTAGGATAAACTCAAAGTGGCCCCCAAATAGACACATTATAATTAAACTATTGAAAGACAAAGAGAAAATCCTGAAAGCAGCAAGAACAAAGTGACTTATCTCAGACAAGGCATCTTCAATAAAATGAACAACTAATTGTTCATCTGAAATGTAAAAATCCTTTCGTGATTAGAAAATCATTCAGAAGCTATGAATAGAACCGGACCAAGTGCATCTACAGAAAATCTACAGCTGCCATCACACTTATTATGAAAGACTGAAAACTTGGCCATTAAAGCAGGAACAAAACAAGGATGTCTCTTCTTGCTACTTTTATTCAACATTGGCTTGAGGTTTTAGCCAAAGCTAAAAACAATTTCAGCAAAGTTGAAGGGTCCACAACCAATATACAAAAATTAGTTGTATTTCTGTATACACTGGCCATGACATATGAAGAATAAAATTTAAAATTAGAAAAAGATAATAAAATACCATCAAAAAATAAAAATGCTTAGGAATAAGTTTAACGAAAGAAGTATACGGCTTGTATGCTGAGAGCAATGAAATCTTGTCGAAAGAAAATGAGGAAAATCTAAATAACTGGAAAAACGTCTTGTGTTCGTGGTTTGTAAGATTCAATTTTGTTAAGATGCCAACACTCACTAAAGCGATCTACATATTCAGTAAAGACCTACATATTAGTGTCCCCATTGACTTCGTTGTAGAAATTGACAAAATGATCCTAAAATTGATACGAAAACTCAAAGGACACGGAATAGCCAAAACATTCTTGAGAAAGAGTATGGTTGTAATAGTTCCCACTCCTGATTTCAAAACCCCCTGCAAAGCTACAGTAATCAAGACAGTGTAGCAGTGTCATGGAAGTAGACATATGAAGGAACATCATTAAGAGTGCAGAAGCCAACACATATATTGTGGTCAGTGGATTTTGACGATAAGTGCCAAGAGACTGTAATGGTGACAGAATATACTTCGAAAAATGGTGCTGGGACAATGGGACATCCACATGCAAATGGATGAATTTGGATCTCTACTTCATACCACAAATAAATATTAACTCAAAATAGACCTAAACGTAAGAAAAGCATACAACTCTTTAGGGGGAAAAAGAAGCCAATCTCAAAAGGTTATATTCTATATGACTCCACTTATGTAACATTCTTGAAATAGCAAAACTATAGACACGGAGCACACATTCGTGATTGTCAGGGATTCGGGATAGGAGTCTGTAGGGAAGTTACGAAAGGGCAACACAAGGGACCTTTGTGATGATACAACTGTTCTGTATCTTTCTTAATTTTTTTAAAAATTATTTTGACAGAGAAAGAGGGAGAGAGTCAGAGAGAGAGAGAGAGAGAGAGAGAGAGAGAGAGGGAGTGAACAGCAGAGAGGCAGATAGAGAGGGAGAGAGAGAATCCCAAGCAGGCTCCACGCTGTCAGCGCACAGCCTGTTGTGGGGCTCGATCCCACGTTCATGGGACCATGACCCGAGCTGAAATCAAGAGTCAGACGCATAATGGACTGAGTCTACCCAGGTGCCCCCAACTGTTCTGTATCTTGATAGTGGTGGTGGATACACAAACCTACCCATGTGACAAAATTATACAGAGCTAAGTACCCGTGGGCATACACACAAATGAATGCAAGTAAGACAGGGGTCACCTGAATAAAAAAGTAACATATGTAGAGGAACATAGCACACTGCCTCACGGGTCTATTTAACAGTTTTCCCTGCAGGAAATGAAATGTTCTAGGGTTTCATTCATTTACCTAAATGGAGAATTGGGCCTCTGACTTAAATAAATGTTTGTATAGTAGATGTATGACTTTCCAGATCTAAAGGAAATCAAACAGTACTGTTGATTGATGCAAAAAGGGATGTTGAATTGCATAAAATAATATGTCATTGGATGATTCCAAAGTTTGAGATTTTTATAACTTGATTTTGAAAACTTAGTTTATATAACTTAGTTATACACACTGCCATGTTGAGAAATTGCTGCCTCAATTCAGTTAAATATATTACCGCACATAGTTATTGAACAGAATATAAATCAGTAGAGTTTCAATATAAAGGGCAATTTTACTTGATATTTCCTGTGTCCGAATATTTTGAAAAAACATGCCCAAGTGACAATTACATGCGTAATAAGACCAGAGATTTTGTATTTTATTTTAAAGTTTGTTTTATACTAATTGAATAAGTTACCTTTACTTTCACATCTGGAAAATTTGTGTCCTAATTAATAGTAATCAAAAGTCAATTTTTAAGTAGAAGAAAAAAAAAAACAAAAGATGCATCTTCGTTTCTCAAATTTGAAGACAAAAATACTTAAAATGTTCGTAAGAGCGGATCCCGAACGCATATAGAATTTCCACTAATCAGAAAGAAAAGGACAGACAATACTCATCAGAGAGCATATTCAGATGTCCAACGCATGTATGTAAAGATGTTTAATCTAATTAGTTCTTAGGAAAATATAAATTAAAATCGTGATGAAATCATATTACATGACATCCAGAATGACTGTAATTTTCAAGACTGACATTATCAAGTGTTATAATATACGGAGTAATAAGAATCCTATACACTTCTGGTGACCGAGGAAATTGGCACAAGTACTTTAAGCAGTAAAGCTAAGTAAAGCTGAGTACATACCCTAGGACTAGCAAATTTACTCTGAAGTATATACCCAACAGAAACGCACATGTCTATTGAAAAAAATAAATATTTATAGTCATATTCTTGGTAATAGTCTAAAACTTGAACTCAGCACCATATCTCATCAATAGTAAAGTTGTGGATATTTATATAAGTGAATACTATATAGCAATGAAAAATAATGAATAGTGAGGAGAAACCTCTCAATCATTATATGAATTAAAGAAGTAATACATGTGATAAGTTTGTATAGAACTAAACACACAGATATACCCATAAATGAGTACAAGTAAAACTGGGAAATCTGAATAAGATAGGTGGATTTTATCAATGTCAATATTTTGGTTGTGATACTGTATTATAGTTTTGCAAAATATTATGATGAGGGAGACTGAATATATGTACATGGGATCTCTCTATTTAAAAAAAAATCATATAAATTTCTAATAAAATAAAAGGATTATTTTTAGAACAACCCATACTATATGAAGCTAATGCTTTTAAAGGTAATTATGTGGGGCGCCTGGGTGGCTCAGTAGGTCTGTGAGTTCGAGCTCCACGTCAGGCTCTGTGCTGACAGCTTGGAGCCTGGAGCCTGCTTTGGATTCTGTGTCTCCCTCTCTCTCTGCCCCTCCCCTGCTCACTCTCTGTTTCTCTCTGTCTCTCAAAAATGAATAAGTGTTAAAAAAATTTTTTGAAGTAATTATGAGCCTAGAGAAAATTATTTTCCATGAAATAAATATTTTAGTGTATTTGGCTTCATTGTCCACACTCTGTAGTCTCAATGATAGATTCCATATCTTTGCTCAGATATTACTCAAATACTTTAGAAATGAACATGGATGGCTAAGAATTTCTATTCATGGGGGCGCCTGGGTGGCTCAGTTGGTTGAGCGGCCGACTTCAGCCCAGGTCATGATCTCGTGGTCCGTGAGTTCGAGCCCCGCGTCAGGCTCTGTGCTGACAGCTCGGAGCCCGGAGCCTGTTTCAGATTCTGTGTCTCCCTCTCTCTCTGACCCTCCCCTGTTCATGCTCTGTCTCTCTCTGTCTCAAAAATAAATAAACATTAAAAAAAATTAAAAAAAAATTTCTATTCATGACATAACCAGCCATCCTTATTCTTTTGGATTGCATGATATTCTCAAAATGAATATCGATTTGAGGTCATTTAAGTGGTTCCTGGTTTAGTCACTTCTGCACACATACCACCCACATTTTTGCTCCCCAAACAGAGGTCCTGCAGGGCCACAGCGCTCACAATGAGTGTCGTTTTTTTTCTTCAAGACCGTAAAAATGTGAAATCATCTATAGTAAAAGAGATTAGGAAGAAGATGCCTGAGATTAAAAATAGCAAAGCATTACATTGTGCTACAATGTGTATGTTTCTTCCTAAAAGGCAGAGTTTAAAATCATCTAAGCAAAGAAGAAAAAAAAAAACTCATGATATTTAGTTGGGGCCCTTGAATCCTGTTTCTACCATGTAAGAGAAAATAAACAGAATTATATTTTTAAAATATCTTAGGACTTATTTATCTGGGTATCTCATTCATCACCATATTCCCAGCAGGTGGTTTTCATTTATTGAATGAATAATTGAATGAAATTGAATTGGCTATATAAGACCATCCAGTATTATAAGCAAAAGGAAAATATGGTAGGCATATAGTAAATACGTTATATATACTTGGTTTTAGGAGTTAATAGGGGCCTGGTTTAATTGAAGAAGAAGTTCACGTACAACAAAAGTGGAAGGGAAGGTTAAGTGCAATTCCTAGATTGTGTGTGGACATTGGAAATCATGTTATAAAGGTTGAATATTATCTGATAGGCACTGGAGAGACCTGGTTAGGTAAAAACGAAATATTTTCCTGTTAGGTTAAATAAGTGATGTATAGCATTCTCCTCGGATGTGACTCCAATAGCAGATGGATGAATCAGTTAATTTTCACACATGCTGCTTCTCCATTTGTACCATTATCTTTCAATAACATTATACAAATATGGGACACATTCAGGGACGATTTTAGTTCCTGAAAATAGTGACAGTTCGGTAGAGAGGCCTCCATCTGTCTTCTACTGTATATAGCTTACCCCCACCCAAAGCCAGTGATATTTATTACAGTGATCATGGATCCTGATCTTTAGAAAAAGTTATACTTCGGGGCTCCTGGGGGGCTAAATCAGTTAAGCATCTAACTCTTGATTTCAGCTCAGGTCATGTTGTGAGATTGAGACCCATGTTGGTCTCCATGCTTGACGTGGAGCCTGCTTAGGATTCTCTCTCTAGCTCTCCCTTTGTCCCTCCCTTTGCTCACGCTCTCTCTCTCTCTCTCTCTCAAAAACAAAAGTCATAATCAAATTCTCAAACAATCATTATTTTTCAAATGAACTAAAGCATTTCTCAGAATTCACACCCACTTATATCCATAGTATATATGTGTATATATGCTTTTGAAAAATCAAGGAACATAAAATGCCCCGGATTACAGGAACAATCTCTGGTACGGCAAAAGGCACAAAAAATGTAATTTTAATTTCTAAACAAAAAAAAAAAAGGCACATGACAGTGTGCAATATCCTTTTATAAAAAAGTTGTTAAGAAGGCAACTGACTGACCAGAGTTCTCCTATATATTAAGCAGTAATCCCTGATAATATGTGATTCTATGGAGAGAGACCCAGAAACGTAGAGAACACGTGATATCTCCGTGTGCATATCGTGACTTTCAGCATCCAGTTACTAGAATCAAGTCGGAAATACTCATGTCTTACTTCACCCTACCCATTGATCGCTGATGCTCAGATCTGAAATGACATGGTAAATGTGATGACCTTTTCGCCACAAAATATAAAATCCTGCTTGACATTGGTAGTATTCAAAAGGATAGTGGATGGATACATCTATGATGTATCATAGTTTCCAAGGATCCAACATGGCTCCAATATGGAGCTATTCTTGTTTCTTTTTTATGTTGGATCTTCTTCATTCTTTAGAGTGAAATTCTGATTAAATTAACCCCACTTGGCTTTACACAGCAGAAACTGGGGAAAACATAGTAAAAGATCCATTGTCAAAAACATGCACGAAGAGAACCAACTTCACGGTTGCCCCAAAAAGAATGACTAGCTGAGTTATAACAGCAAACAAACTAAGGATGTCATGACAATCTGTCTGCAAAAGGAGCGTGGACCATATATGTTACTTTGCACACTTCCCCCCTTTCTCATATCCAAGACATTATCAAGCCCCATCCATTTTACCTGTATATTGAAAACATATTTTTAAAAGATATACTTTTAATCCATCCCTTTTTCTCATTTCACCAGGAGCCAAGCCACTGTCATTTCTTCCTTAGACTGCTGTCACAGCTTCCTATTTTCCCCACTTCTCCTTTTGCTCCCTTTCAAGCAGTGGCCCCACCAATTCAACCAGAATTATTTTCATAACATGTAAATCTCAATATAGGTCTCCTGTTTAAAACCCTTCTATTGGGGCGCCTGGGTGGTTCAGTTGGCTGAGCGTTCAACTATTGGTTTCTGCTCAGGTCATGATCCCAGGGTCGTGGGACCAAGCCCACATTGGGTTCCTTGCTGAGCATGGAGCCTGCTTAAGATTCTCTGTGTGTGTGTGTGTGTGTGTGTGCGCGCTCCTATCTCCCTCTCCCTTTCCCCCTCTCCCCCACTCTCTCTTTCTAAAATAATAATTTAAAAAAAACCTTTTATTGCTTCCCACCACATTTGCTGAGGGATAACGAACTCTGGTTCTAGGACTAGAACACTTGAGCAAAAGTCCTGACTATACTACAAACTAGTGACCATGGGCGGGTGAAGTCACTTAACTTCTGTGTTGTTCATTTATCTGTAAAATGAGAGTATTAAGAATATTAAGACCCTCCTGAGGTCTTCGTGAGGATTCAATGTGATGACACACTAAACACTTAGATAAGATCTTGTATGAATTGACAGTTGCCTGTCTCTCGAACCTCATCTTGTGCCACTTTTCCCCTCCCTGTGCTCCAATCATACCGGCTTTCTTATTGTTTTTGTCCAAATTCACGTAGCACATTCCCACTCCATCTGCCGATTCTTCTTTCACTCGGTTCGTGCCTATTCATTTTTTTGGTTTCACTTTAAAAGCTAATTTCGCACTGAGGTGCCCGGGTGGCTCAGTCCGTTGGGCGTCCGACTTTGGCTCAGGTCATGAGCTCACCGTCCGTGGGTTCGAGCCCCGCATGGTGCTCCATGCTGGCAGCTCGGAGCCTGGAGCCTGCTTCCGATTCCGTGTCTCCCTCTCTCTCTGTCCCTCCCTCACTCATGCTCTCTCTATCAAAAATAAACATTACAAAATGTTAAAAAAAAAATAAATGTTCAGTCACTAATGTTTATTATCATTATATCTAATGTTCCTTCCACATGCCCACTTGCCTATTCAATTAAGCTTTTAGTTGATTTTTAAACTATCTGTAACGAGTTGTCCACTTTTGAAAATTTCACAGTATAATGTTTTCATTATCAAAAGCTATATAAGAGAGAGAATATAACAATTTCGTGCTTTGTAAATTCCTTGGTTATACATGGACAGTGAGCTTTCTTCATAGCAGATTTATATGAAACGGTTTGGCTTCCATTGATTTCCAGGGTTGACTCTTTGAAGATGATGGGGGTCCGAGTAACCATGCTTTAGGGATCTCTGTTTTGAAGGCAAACCTGGGCCATCTTAGCAGTCTTATATAAAGGAATGTTATCTTTCAATTAAAATAGTGTAGAAAAAGATTCTAAGTGTTTTCCGCTGACATTTGCAGGTGCATAATGTTTATTTTGTCTCCCAGGAGCAAAACATATCAAAGAGTCCTGCTGCTGGCAGTGAACTGGAGTGTTCAAGTGGTTGAGCCACCTGCTCCTAGGCAAGACAGCACCAAACTAAAGTTACCTATTCCATTATTAAACACTACAGGGGAAGGCGATACTTGCAATATGCTTGTTTTTGGACTCTAGAAACAATGATGCAGATTACTCTTACTATTTCTGGAAAAGCAGGATATGGTTCTCTTTTTAGGTATTTAAAAAAAATTAATATTTATTTTGAGAGAGAGAGAGAAAGAGAGAGCACAAGCGGGGGAGGAGCAGAGAGAGAGGGAGACGCAGAATCTGAAGCAGGCTCCAGGCGCCGAGCCGTCAGCACAGAGCCCGACGCGGGGCTCAAACCCACGAACTGTGAGATCATGACCCGAGCAGAACCTGGACACGGAACCCAGGCGCCCTTTTAGGTATGTGTTTTAAATGAGCGTGTTCTAGTCAGCAATTTGGGAATCTCATCTCTTTTCAGGATACTTCTTTATACTCTCTCCTAATCATTTCGTGTTTATATAACCAACCGATCACACAGTAAACTTCAAGCTCAATTTGATGTCTTAGGCTCTCAAACTCTTTTTCCTTGGGTATTTCCTCATCCAGTACCCCTTTCTTCTACAGATCTGTTGTCCAGTGGCATTAGGATGGATGATAATGAGGTGACCAGGCAAATGAATCTTAGCTCGTGTGATGATTAGCTAGTATATTGCCTTTAACGTTTTCACCCTCTTAATTAAAGTCCTTAAAGAGTGATGAGCGCTTTGAATAATATAAAGAACTGTTGTGTAAAACTTTGCATAATAAGAGCTCTGATTGAGTTTCAAATCATCCCACTTACTTTATTTTATTTTTTTAAATGTATGTATGTATGTATATTCGTTTGTTTAGAAAGTGTGAGCATGGGAGGGGCAGACAGAGAGGGAGAGAGACAATCCCAAGCAGGCTTTGCTCTGTCAGCACAGAGCCAGATGCGGGGCTTGATCCAGTGAACCATGAGATCGTGACCTGAGCTGAAATCAAGTCGTACGCTTAACCGACTGAGCCACCCAGGGGCCACTCATCCCACTTACTTTAAGTTGAAACACTTAGAGGTGATACCATAAAGAGAATGTTTTCGTATTAAAGTGTGTAATTAACATAAGATGGTACTGTTATCAGAGAAACTGCTCTATTGACTCTATCATAAAGGGCTTCTCTTTAAATACCCAGTCCGTTGAATTGACTTCAGAATGTTAAACTTTCCTTGGTTTGAAAGAATATAAAAATCTATCCTTTCTAAAAAATGGATAATATCATCACTCATAATCAGGGAAGTGCAAATCAGAATCACGAGGGGGTCCATCTCACACGTGTCAGAATGGTTGAAATTCACAACACAAGAAAAAAACGATGTTGGCGAGGATGCAGAGAAAGGGGAACCCTCCTGCCCTGCTGGTGGGAATGCAAACTGGTGCAGCCACTCTGGAGAACAGTGTGGAGGTTCCTCAGGAATTTTAAACTAGAACTACCGTTCAATCTTAGCAATTGCACTACCAGGTATTTAACCAAAGAATATCAAAATACAGATTTGAAGGGGCACATGCACCGGTGATGTTTACAGCAGCTTTATCAACAATAGCCAAGCTATGGAGAGAGCCCAAATGTCCATCAAGTTATGAATGGATAAAGAAGATGTAGTATATATATTATATATTAATATATATATATTATATGTATTATATGTATATAATTATATGTATATATTTATATGCATATATATGTATATGTATATAATTATATGTAATATACATAATGGATTATTACTCAACTGTAAAAAAGAATGAAATCTTGCCATTTGCAATGACGTGGATGGAACTAGAATGTATTACGCTAAGCGAAATAAGTCAATCAGAGAAAGACAAATACCATATGATTTCACTCATACATGGAATTTAAGAAACAAAACAGATGATCAAATGGGAAGGGGGAAAAAGGAGGAGAGAGGGAAACAAAACACAAGAGACTCTTTTTTTTTTTTTTTAAATTTTTTTCAATGTTTTTATTTATTTTTGGGACAGAGAGAGACAGAGCATGAACGGGGGAGGGGCAGAGAGAGAGGGAGACACAGAATCGGAAACAGGCTCCAGGCTCCGAGCCATCAGCCCAGAGCCTGACGCGGGGCTCGAACTCACGGACCGCGAGATCGTGACCTGGCTGAAGTCGGACGCTTAACCGACTGCGCCACCCAGGCGCCCCCACAAGAGACTCTTAATGACAGAAAACAAACTGAGGGTTGATGGAGCAAGGTGGAGACAGACTAGATGGGTGATGGATCTTAAGAAGGACACTTGTGACGAGCATTGGGTGTTGTATGTAAGTATGAATCACTGAATTCTACTCCTGAAACCAATGTTGTTCTGTATATTAGCTAATACTTAAATTCAAAAAATGGATAATATCAAGATTTGTTTTTAAGGAAACCTAATCATTCCTTTAGCCCTGTAATTTTTTTTTGGAATGACGGCATGAATTGATATTCAGTAATAGTTGTACAGTATTATCTATGTTTCAGGTTTTATCAATTTATAAATTTATATTCAGGTATTATCGATTGTTTCTTAAGTTTGTAATCAGATTTGTTAAGTATGACTTCAAGTAATTTTTTAAAATAAAGACAAATTCAGAAATACTTCGCTGCTGGCACCATCAGTTGAAATTTACCTGGGAAATATTTTATTATACCAAATATAGGTTTGAAATACAACCTTAAATAATAGTTGATGTATCGGCTTTAAAAAAAAAAAAACTCCTATTACTGTTGTTGCCACTGGAGGAGACTTTAAGTATCATCTAGTTCGGCTATTTCTAACTAAAATTCGTGATGAGTTCCAATCACCACCCCTATGTATGGGCTCCATGACTCCCACCCCCAAAATTACATACAAAATTGTGTTTGTGTATGAATTATTCATTTGTCTAAAGAGAAGCGCCATAGCCCTTCAAATGCCTGAACCTACAGATGTTAAAACTACGCTCTAATAGTTTTTTCCAAAGATCACGTAGAGTTCTGGAAGAGCCTCTACTAGACTCCAAGAAACCAGACAATCCAGTGTTTTTTCACTAATACCTGCTACGTCTAACTCATGTTCTTTGTATTTTGTTACTGTGTTTTCAGTCCATGGCTATAATTTTCATCTTTTGGAAATTATTGGAACTGTCATGCTCTGCTGGTAGGAGTATAAGTTGTTACAAACAGTGGAAAACCATTCGGTGGTATTTACTAAAACTGAACATACACATTTCCTATGACCCAGAAATTCCACTCCTAAGTACAATCCAACAAAAATACACATATGCATTACTGTTCATTGTAAGACTCTTCATTATGCCTCCATACTGGAAGTTATCCCAACACCCATCAATATTAGAGTGGACAGAGGTGCCCAGGTGGCTCAGTCAGTTAAGCACCTGACTCTCGGTTTGGGCTCAGGTCATGATCTCAAGTTTTCGTGAATTCGAGCCCTGCATCGGGCTCTGGGCTGACAGCGCAGAGCCTGCTTGGGATTCTCTCTCTCTGTCCCTCCCCCACTCATGCTGTCTCTGTCTCTCACAAAAATGAATAAACAAACTTTAAAAATATAGTAGAGTGGACAAATAAAACAGAGTATACTCACATAACATAATACTATATAGCAATGATCAAGAATGCTCTACAGTTACATACAACAACATGGACGTATCTCACAAACATAATGTTGAGACAAAAAAGTCAAGCACAGAAAAATATGTACTGCATGCTTTTATTTATATAAAATACCGCTGAAGAATAGTGAATGGGTGGAGACATAGCGATTTCTTCCATGATTCTGTTTATTAACCTAGCTAATGATGATCCAGGTTTGCTCAGTTTGTTAAAGCTCAGCAATCTGTACCCTTAATGATGTACGCTCTCTATGTTGTATTATAATCTTAAAAATACATAAAATATTTCTTAGCGAATATGATGATACTATCATAGACGCTATCATTTTCGTAAATACCAACATCAGGGACATGAAAATAGACTAACATTTACTGGAAACCTAACGTGCGTTGTGTAGTAAGCACTTCACGCTGTCGTGTGTGAAATGTCAATTAATTCTGCTAAATAACTTTGTGAGAATGATATTATCCCGATGCTCAAAGAAAATATGTGCCCAGGGCTACATTGCTAATAACTCCCTTTACAAAACACCCTAGTGATCTGATTATACTGTCCTTAAAAGAAAAGATAAGTCCTTTAAAAATTTCAACGGACTAAGCAACATCAGCCTTGACTTCCAACCCTAGCTTTAAGGTTCTTTCACCCATTCATTTATATGACAGCATTTAGGTGGTCACCGTGTGCCCATGTGCCAGGGAGATACATGTTATCTCTCATGGGACTCCATAAAATACATGTATTGCTTTAAATGACCTCAGAGGTCGTTTTTGACTTTAACGTCAAATCCACCATTTCCTTCAATGCTGCATTTCTCAAATTGGCTTCTGTAGAACTCTAGTTTGTTGGTTGTTATCATGAATTATAGAAAAACTGTATCATGATCCAATGAATTTGGAAACATTTCTTTAACCAAGATGAACCAGATGTCTTTACTGAGACACTTATAGAAGCCTGCACCATGCTAACGTGCACTGAATTACCAAGAGCGAGAAGAGAGGATACAGCGTCTCTCAAATTTCTTTCATTATATAACCGGTGGCATTTCATGGAATACACTTCCTAAGGAAAAGTTCTTAGCTCAAAGAACTAAACCCAAATCTGAGCCACGGGAAACTCACCTGAAGTTGAGGTATTTCCCATTAATTATTTTTTGTGAGGCAGCCGCAAATAAGTTCTTATTCCCTTTTATAAATCAGTTTAATTGTAGCTCTTCTAGTCATAGAGCTGAGATACAGATAGATATAGTTACAATTTTTTTGTAATTTTTTCAATGTTGATTTATTTTTTGAGACAGAGAGACAGAGAGACAGAGGCAGAAACAGAGTGTGAGTCAGGGAGGGGCAGAGAGAGAGGGAGACACAGATTCTGAAGCAGGCTCCAGGCTCCGAGCGGTCAGCACCCAGCCTGGCACGGGGCTCGAACCCACAAACTGTGAGATCATGACTTGAGCTGAAGTCGGACGCTTAACCCACTGAGCCACCCAGGTGTCCCGATATAGTTATAGATACATTAATTGCCATCACCCTCTGTTCTTCTGACCACCCATGAAATATTCTGAATTTTCCCTCTTCACTATTTCAGAACCTATAATTAGGACTATCACCCTATATAACCGAAGAGAAATTTAATAAAAATATCAAAGTGAGGCAATCCCCTTAGTGTGTCTATTGAGAAGATTATTAATAATAATTCTGAGATAAAAATTAATAATTTTATGTTTTATGTTTTAGGCCATTCACAGTAATTTAAATGAAGTAAACGTTTAAATTTATAATTGGTGAATAGTTGAGTGCTTGGGGTGGTACAATGTTCTTCATTAAGAAATCATGAGTGATAGGGAAAGTGTATCATTTCGATTAAAATATCATACATGTGATGGCATATTTTAATTTTTGAATAAGATATTAAAACACACATTGATGCCCGAGGTTGTTTACACTAAAAACGTTAATTGAATTATCATGCATTTATCTTTTCATAGTTCATATTCAGATAAAGATTATTAATAAAAATGAATTTCATTTCCAATGGTAGAATATGAAGACCAATAAATCTACTTTCCTCTCTGGATCATCATGTAAATTTCCATGGTCAAGTTGGCCAGAAATAACTACAGTGGCCTTTGTGATTATAAAATTAAAGACTAGGGGCGCCTGGGTGGCTCAGTGGGTTAAGCGACCAACTTCGGCTCCAGTCATGATCTCACGGTTGGTGGATTTTAGCCCCACGTGGGGCTCTGTGCTGACAGCCCAGAACCTGGAGCCTGCTTCGGATTCTATATCTCCCTCTCTCTCTGCCCCTCCACTGCTCAAGCGCTCTCTCTCTCTCTCTCTCTCTCTCTCTCAAATAAACATTTAAAAAATTAGAAAAAAATCAAAGCCTAACATGTGGATTTCAATGGACTGAATGTTGTGTTTCCCTCAAAATTCATATGTGGAAAATCTCATCTCAAACTGATGGTATTTGAAAGTTTGGGGGAGGTAATTAACTCATGAGATTAGAGCCCTCTTGAATAAGATGCCAAAGTGCTATCTAGCTCTCTTTCCCCCACGTGTCGGTACAAATGAGTGGTCCACCACCCGGAAAAGGGTTCTCACCAGAACCCAACCACACTGGCACACTAATCTCAAACTTCCAGCCTCCAGAATAAATTTCTACAGTGGGAAATAAATTTCTACTGTGTATAAGCCACCCAGTCTATGGTACCTTTTTATAGTAGCCCGGACTATGACTTAGACTGACACTCACTATATCAGAAGGCCAAGTTGCACCTTATTTATTTATTTTATTTATTTTTAAATGTTTCTACTTATTTTTGAGAGACAGAGAGAGACAGAGCACAAGCAGGGTAGAAGCAGAGGAGACACAGAATCTGAAGCAGGCTCCAGGCTCCGAGCTGTCAGCACAGAGCCCAACGTGGGGCTCGAACCCACGAACCTTGAGAGCAAGACCTGAGCTGAACTCGGCTGCTTAACCAACTGAGCCACCCAGGCACCCCTGCACCATCTTTAAATTGCTAAGTCCATTCTTCCTTTCCATTAGCGATTCCAAGGAAAAGTTGACTCAGTTTGTCAACCTGATTTTGCAAGGAGCTTTCCTTTACAATTTTCTACCAACTTACTGATTCTGAGGTCAGCATATTATAATAGAATTACTTTGTTGATTGCGAACTTTTCCTGGTTTAATGCGGTATGCCATCTTTTACAGAAACTTTATTACCAAGTCATTGATTACTATGCAAAGATTTAGCCCAAATGTTTCTAACTAGTAGAAGTTTTTATGACTCTTCAGGCAAGTTTTTTTTCCCCTTTAATTTACCTTTTTATCTTTAAGGCTTTTGCATAGTTTGGGGGAAAAAAGCTTAAGTAATCCTGCAGAGTTATGTCCTAGCTTATGGTGTGGTATTTACTAAATCCTTTTGCTAGAAACTCTTACAATTCATTTTATTTCACAATGTCAATTTCATCACTAAGCTTGCATTTAATTATCTCATCCAAATATTCCCTGGTTGGAACTACAGTTGAAATGTTCTTTTCTGGTGGTGAAGATAATAAGTGTTGTTTAGATGCCTTGAAATTTCATAGGTAGCCTGATCTGATTTAAAAATGGATAATGCTTTTTATTTCCTATATGATCATAATGGAAACATTTTGAAAATCAGAAAAGATATAATTAAAATGGATCACTTAAGATATAATTGGATTCAAGTAACACTGGGAGAGCCCACCTATTGTTACTATAATATCATGAAATTCCCCCAGCTGCTAAGGAACCATTTTGTATCCTTGGAGCTAAAGTGATTTGCTACATAGTTGGAAAGCAGTAGCTGGTTGGGTTTATGTTTTAACCAATATTTTTTTTATCCTAATTTGCATTCATACCATGAGATGAGTCACATCACAACTTGCTTATGCCAACCAAGAAAGGGGACAGAATTTATGCCCTATCTGAAGGCCATAAACTTAAGAGAATATGCCTTCTTTGCTTTTGGGGGATCTAGGCCAATAAAAAATCTCAACCGCTAACAAAAAAGAACCCTATAAAGATGAAGAAGATTAAAAGATCAAGCAAATGAAGAAATCTGAAATTACAATGAGTTTTTAAAAACTAAATCTTGATCAGTTGCTTATGCTTTCAGGTTTATGCATTTCTTTTTCTCCTATGTCAAGGGTGGTTAACTGCTTATTAGAAACTGCACTGAGACAAAATAAGTTGGGGATGGAAATAGTTGGAGCAAACCTGAACACTCCGGATGGCATTTAAATTAGCAGGTCCTAATGATGGGCGACTAAGGATTCTAAAAGCAATGGCGCATGTTATTGCAAAGCTCTTGGCTGCTATTTTGAGGAAGTTGCTCAGAGCAGAAGTGCCAGAAGTCTGAAATAGAGTTCAATGCCCAATTTTCCTAAAAGGATGATCCTGGAAAATTGTAGACCAGTTAGCTTAACTTCAGTACCTGGGATGATAGTGGAGAAAGTCATTACACTATCAATTTGAAAATGCCGACAGGGGCACAAAATGCTGAATAATGAGCAACATGGCTTCCCAAAGATATCCCAATTGATATCATTTATAGAAAAGGAGGAAAGAATCATTATATGGTTGCAAACACCATCCTAATGTTTCCATATTGCAGAATCAATCTTTTCCATACGCTTCTCGAGGGCTAATCTTTAGAGTAGGTAGATAGGGTGTAATTTCAGAGACTCTGGGAACATTTTGCTGCCCTCCAAAGCAAGATATTAATATTTACTCCTTTATGTCTTTGGCTTAAGCCTCTGTGACTCTACTAATAAGCTGTGTTACTTGGAGAAAATGAATAAACTTTTCTGAGTTTGTTTCCATACCTGTGAAAACTGAAGCTCTCTTCCAGCTGTCTTGATCTGTTACTGAAAAATGAGCTACAAATTCAAGATAACACTTCAAACCGATTCACTAAATACAAGAAGCTTATTAAAGGAGACTATAAAGTCATTCAAATACTGTGACACAAATACAAATAAATGGAAGTAAAAATTACATTAGAAAATGGCTTGGGAGGGTGTCTCCCTCTCTCTCTGCCCCTCCCGTGCTCATGGTCTGTCTCTCTCTGTCTCAAAAATAAATAAAAACATTAAAAAAAATTTTTTAAAGGGGTGGGGGCGCCTGGGTGGCTCAGTCGGTTAAGCGTCCGACTTCGGCTCAGGTCATGACCTCATAGACCGTGGGTTCGAGCCCCGCGCGTCGGGCTCTGGGCTGACAGCTCAGAGCCTGGAGCCTGCTTCGGATTCTGTGTCTCCCTCTCCCTCTGCCCCTCCCCTGCTCATGGTCTGTCTCTCTCTGTCTCAAAAATAAATAAAAACATTTTAAAAATTTTTTAAAAAAGAAAATGGCTTGGGAGGAAGACGATGATGAGACAAATAATAATCGGTAACATGATATGGTGCACCTGTGTGATAGGAATGTATCAGAATTTTTACTTTTTAGCATTAAAAGAGAAGATTAAAAAGAAAACGATTTAGGAGTATGGAATGTATAACTTACAGACGTGAAAAATATAATGATAGAACACGATGACAAAGTAAGCAATATGTAAAACCTAGTAAGAATATTCTGTCTGTGCTTGGCATTGACATATCCTTACCATGGAACAAGGAACCACATTTAGCTTAGGAGTCTGTATTTGGAAAAGAATGTAGGTATTTACCATTGTTTAGGGGAGTGCAAATAAGGGCACCTGGGAGTCTCAGTCGATTAAGTGTCCGACTCTTGGTTTGGGCTCAGATCATGATCTCGTGGTTAGTGAGATCGAGCCCCACCTTGGGCTCTTTACTGACAGTGCGGAGCCTGCTTGGGATTCTCTGTTTCCCCCCCCCCCCTCTCTCTGCCCCTCCCCTGCTTGTGCTTTCTCTCAAAAATAAATGAATAAAAAACATTAAAGAAAAAAAGAATAGTGCAAAGAAAACTGATGAAAGAAACCTAAGAGACCAGAGTGCTTAAAGGACTTGTTTTTCTCTGGGGCAGTGTGTACACATGCATGCACACACACACACACACACACACACACACACACACACAACAGAGAGAGAGAGAGAGAGACGTGTATACTTGCTTTAGAAAATACCTTAGGGCTGACTAAATAAGAGGGAAGATGTTGGCCCCTTAACTGGGTAAAATTTATGCAGGAAATATTTATTTCCTACAAACTCTGTTTACTATTGTCATAGGGAAAACCACGTGGCATTACCCTGGAGTGTATTGTCACTAGGAAGACAAAATTAACACAGTTGTTCTAAACAAAATAAGGCTGTAAAAGATACATTGTAATCCAATCCACAAATGGGTAACTCAGGCAATAAATAAGGTCAGAGAAGAGAACAGTGCACTTCTGCAACTGGGTTATGCACCCATTCTGGGCTCCCCAAGCATCTCGCCTTTGCCTGGGATTCAGTTCTTGCTCTGTATTATTGCGTGTTTCCTTGTCTGTGTGCCCCAGTAAAATGTGAGTTCCTTGAGAGCAAAGACCAGGCCTTATTTATTACTTTCTCTGGCATCTGCTAGGTGACTCCACATATATGAGGAAGCGAATCGTATTTGAGGAAAGTGGGGAAGAGACGAATGCTGAGTCAGTGCCAAGGGCATTTCTTCCATTATAACAACTCGGCAACAAAAAGTTGCCAACAGATGTCTTTCAAAATGCGGCAACTGACAAGTAGGGTCACAGGTGGTGTCATGACAAGTGTATGAGATCATTTCTGTGAGATATTTAGGTACTTTCGCTTCAAGTTTACCTCTTATTTCTCTTTCCTTTCCACTATATTCCACAGTCGCAAAGAACGACAGTGGACCCTTGAACAACATGGGTTGGAACTGCACAGGTCCATTTATACGCAGATTTTTTGGTAAATACAGTTCAGTACTGTAAATATATTTTCTCTTCCTTATGATTTTCTCAATAACATTTTCTTTTCTCTAGCGTCCTTTGTAAGAATACAGTATATAATACCTATTGTAAGAATACAGTATATAATACCTATTGCGTACAAAATATGTGTTTATCGGGGCGCCTGGGTGGCGCAGTCGGTTAAGCATCCGACTTCAGCCAGGTCACAATCTCGCGGTCCGTGAGTTCGAGCCCCGCATCGGGCTCTGGGCTGATGCCTCAGAGCCTGGGGCCTGTTTCCGATTCTGTGTCTCCCTCCCTCTCTGTCCCTCCCCCATTCATGCTCTGTCTCTCTCTGTCCCAAAAATAAATAAACGTTGAAAAAAAATTTAAAAAAAATATGTGTTTATCAACTCTTCTGTTACCAGTAAGGCTTCCAGTCAACAGTACGCTATTGGTAGTTTTTTAAATTTTTATTTATTTTTATAATGTTTATTTATTTTTGAGAAAGAGAGAGACAAGGGCAAGCAGGGAGGGCAGAAAGGGAGACACAGAATCCAAAGCAAGCTCCAGGCTCTGAGCTGTGAACACAGAGCCCGATGCAGAGTTCGAATTCACAAACCATGAGATCATGACCTGAGCCGAAGTCGGACGCTTAACCGACTGAGTCACCCACGCACCCCAGTAGTTCAGTTTGTAAAGAGACAAAAGTTATACAAGAAGTTCTGTCTGCGTGGGCGGTCAGTGCCCCTAGCCCCCACACTGTTCAAGGGTCAACTGCACTTGTAGTTCTTTTCTTTAACAATTCTTTTAAACAAGTATTTTCTCTTTTTTTTCAATATATGAAATTTATTGTCAAATTGGTTTCCATACAGCACCCAGTGCTCATCCCAAAAGGTGCCCTCCTCAATACATCACCCACCCTTCCCTCCCTCCCACCCCCCATCAACCCTAATTTTGTTCTAATTTTTTAATAGTCTCTTATGCTTTGGCTCTCTCCCACTCTAACCTCTTTTTTTTTTTTTCCCTTCCCCTCCCCCATGGATTTCTGTTAAGTTTCTCAGGATCCACATAAGAGTGAAACCATATGGTATCTGTCTTTCTCTGTATGGCTTATTTCACTTAGCATCACACTCTCCAGTTCCATCCACGTTGCTACAAAGGGCCATATTTCATTCTTTCTCATTGCCACGTAGTACTCCATTGTGTATACAAACCACAATTTCTTTATCCATTCATCAGTTGATGGACATCTAGGCTCTTTCCATAATTTGGCTATTTAAACAAGTCTTTTCTTAACCACTCACTCTCCAACCCCTTCCTCTGGATTGACTTTTGTGCCCTCGCTCTGTGCTCCAGAGCACTCTGTGCTGAACTCTTAACGAATTCTTCTAGGAGTTCCTTAAGGTAAGAGACGGTGTCTTATTCATTGCTTTATGAACAATGCTTAGGGAAGGGTTTGGCAGAAAATAAGCTCGCCATAAATATTGAGATATTGAATAAATGAATGGATTTGGAAGATCTTACAGAGTAGTTAAATATACCTAAAGAAAACCGATATACACCGGGCCCCATTCTATGTACTTATATAGTAAATCATAAAATCTTTTCAAAGACATCGTAAGTTACTGTTATCCGAATTTTACAAATAAAGAAATCAAGGTGTAGAAATCTAAGTAATTTGTTCTAGGCTATACACACCTGGCAAGTGTCAGAGAAAATATTATTAAGTAGTATATCATATTGTCTTTGTACTTAGGATCTATGCTGTCCATGAAAGATAGATAAGATTGAGAATAAAAGAATCAAGGCAGAAAAGCATCCTTACAGAATCCTTACTACGTGGCATGACATGAGCTGAAGAACAGAACATGATGTACAAAAAATTGTTTTTAAAAAGACAAGAGAATAATATAATTGATAGTGTTTTGAATGTTTGTATTGCGAAGCAGTGGAAGACAGACTTGGATAGGTAAAGAGGAGGATTGCCGATATGATTGAATGCCGAAATGTGGAGTTTAGACTAAACGGGAAAGGGTAAGAACACAGTAGATTCTTGAGTATGTAAGTGGCTCCTGGGAAACTTAATATAAGGGGATTTGCCCAGGCAAGAATGAGGAGAACTGCCAGCCAGCTGGAGTTTTTAAGCCAATGTTACTTTGGTAATTTATCAATGCCCACGGTCTAGCTCTTATACCAAAAGGTTTAGAAAATCTTTGTGCCCCATACTTAAAGATTCTGGCATGACTGACTCAAACAAAAGTATCAATTAGCAAATATTTTTGAGCACCTACGCTACATCAGGCATCACATTAGTTAGACATTGAAGAACGGTGATGGAAATGGACGAGATTATTTCCATGGAATACAGTTAATATAATCCGAAAAAGAGGATGTGTCTTACAAAAGTGGAGGAAGTGGTGGAAAAAATAAAACAAGTGAGGATCCCTTGCTGGTATAAAAAGCCAAATAAGTTACAAATGGTTACAAATAAGCCGAGAATTGAAGGATGACTAGAATAGAGGGTAAAAGAAAGAAGGACTCCAGGCAGGCAAAACGCAACATGTACAAAGGACTTGAGATTGGAGAGATCATATCACGTTCAAAGACCTGAAAGATGTTCTCTATGAGTGGATCAGAGAGAGAAGGTTACTCAAGATGATATCAGAGAGGAAGACTAAAGCTAAATCCCACAAGATCTTACAAAACATTAAAAATAATTTATTTTTGTCTGTAATGTGATCAGAATTTATAGGAGGGCTTTAAGAGTTCAGGATCAGCTCTTATAGTTTAGTTTATTATTTTAAAAAAGCGTACTCAGACTTCTTCTTCCAATAAACTGGTAGACTAGACAAGATGATTGCTCTTATAATCATAGCAATTAAAAGTTCTGAATGACTTTTTTTTCTCCATGCATTCGTAAGGAAGTAAGAAATACACAGTAAAAGAAAAACAGTAAGTCAAAAATCTAAGGAAAGGAAGAAACTGAAAAAGATGATCAAAGTACTAAAATAAATTTACACATGAGGGGGAATCTTCCACATATGATGAACTTTAACTTCAGGTTTCGTGGCCTCATGGAGTTTAAGAGACTGGTCATAAATCTCAGGTTCCATTCAAGTTAGAGAATAATATAAGACCCCCACATAAATCTTGAACCCCAAAGGAATCAAGCCATTCTTATAGGTTTATTTTAAAGAAACTGCCATATTAAAATGTAAGCTCTGGGTTGTACTTTTGCGAATGGCTGAATAGAATATATTAGACTAATCATCCTGAAAATAAAAATCTATAAACTCTGGAAAATACATATTTTGAAAAACCAACTACTTGAAGACATTGGCAAATGGACAAAGAATGGAGATAATAGAAGGAGTTGATAGCTGGATGGAGGAAATAACTAACGAATGAGTTTCTCATTTCGTATGGGTTTTTAGCCTGAGGATAAGTCCCAATTATAGCACTGGGAGGCCAACACGCAGATAGAAACCTGACAGTTTTACTTGTTTGAACAACCAGAGAACAAAGTCTGGGTCAGTCACAGCAGATGGAAACCGTAGGAGGAAAGATCATAAAGAATAAAGCCACAGACAGGGAGCTCCAATTATGTCCACAAGGTCAACCTAAATCTCTGACTGACTTTTGAATCATGTTTACATAGGACAGAATCCAAGCAGCCAAGCCACAGCTAGAAAAATTGAACTAACATTTCTAAGTTTGGGGTTTGAATTTAGACAAATCAACTATGTGCCTAAAACAGAACGAGGTTTGAACTTAGACAAGTCAGCTATTGGCCTGAAACAGAGCAAAACAAGACAAAATCAGTACGCTTCAGCGGAAAGAAAATGGAATCCAGAGTGTGTAATATATCAACTATAAGGTACAGAAGGCAGCAAAAAAATTACTCGGGAATCTGAAGAAACAGGTAAATATAACACTTATTTCAAAAAAAGTTAAGAATGCCAACACTGACAACCAGAAATTTAGAGTATCGAGAAATATTTTAAAACAGTTATTATAAATTGTACTCAAGGACATAAATAAAAACATGCTCATAAGGTATGAAATACAGGATATCTCAACCAAGAAAGGAAACTATTTTTTTTTTCAAGAAGGGAACCTATTAAAAGGAATCAAATGGAAAATCTAATCCATAAAAATAAATGCAATGGCTGAAATAAAAGTTCACCAGAGAGGCTTAATAGCAAGTTGGAGATAATGTATAAAAGAGTCAGTAAATTTGATAATTGAGTAAAAATAATCCAGTCTGGAGGAGAGAGAGGAAAGGTTGAAAAAATAAATAGGCCAGTTTACTCACTGATCTTCAAAGAAACGTGCATTGAGTGAAGGTGGAGATAACTTTTCTTAGAATTTATAACCATAAGCTTGCCATATATGAGCTTTTAAGAAGGTGTGGTTTATATATACAATGGAATTCTTACTCGGCAATGAGAAAGAATGAAATCCTGCCATTTGCAGCAACGTGGAAGGAACTGGGGTGTATTATGCTAAGTGAAATAAGTCAGGCAGAGAAATACATATCATATGTTTTCACTCATATGTGGGACTTGAGAAACTTAACAGAAGACCATGGGGGAAGGGAAGGGGAAAAATAGTTACAAAAAGAGATGGAGGGAGGCAAATCATAAGAGATTCTTAAATACAACGAACAAACTGAGGGTTGGGGGGCGCGGAGGAGAGGGGAAAAAATGGGTGATGGGCATTGAGGAAGGCACTTGTTGGGATGAGCACTGGGTGTTGTATGGAAACAATGAATCACAGGAAACTACCCTCAAAACCAAGAGCATACTTTTACACACTGTATGTTAACCAACTTGACAAGAAATTATATTAAAAAAAAAAAAGAATTTGCAATACCTGGCTAGCCCAAGAACAATTCATTCCTACAATTAGTTTCAAGTTCTCTAGGACCAGGTGTATTCACAGATAACCCCATCAGAGGCAGCCATAAACATCATCTCTGCAAGAATCCAGGTTCATGCATTTCCCAAGAAATGACAATGGATACACTTCTAAGGAAAAGTCACTAATACCACAAAACATGCAAAACAAAACAAAAATTTTAAAAAAAAGAACAAAGAGACTGAGCAGCAGTCAGAAAATCAGTCCTGCAATGTGTTCAGGTATTGGAATTCTCAGGCTCAAATCGTAAGTGTTGTATATTCAGTATTTTTAAAGAAACTTCTGTTGAAAGTTTCTAAGATGTGATTATTGAGTAAAAGACTACAAGAGTTGGTGAAGCCGATTGGGAAGAAATCAAAACATAACCTACAATTAAATATAATGTTACAAAATAATGACTCAATAGACAGAATAAAAACAGATTTAACCCAGGATATAATATAGATCTCAGGGGATTATTCAGATTTACAGCTCTGAAAGGCAACAGGGAACAAGAGATATGCAGGATATAATTTTTGCTTCTCTAGAGTAGAAAAGGAAGCCAGATTATAGTGGAATAGAAACTTCAGTTGTGCTTAAAAGAAGATGCATGGTAACCTAGGATTCCACAACTGGAAAAAAAGCATTTTAGTAAAGATATTTTCAAAAAATCATAACAGAACACATGCCACTGACTAAACCTAACTAAAGGGAATTGGGCAAGATATATTTTGGTAAAAGCGCGACAGGTGAGAGAAGTTAAATTTTAGACTAACGGAAATTATCGCTTATGTGAATAAATCTAAACAGATGTTATGGTGTTCAGTTATGCATAAAAATCCCCCCAAGCATGGTGACAGAATGTGGTGACATCTTGTCACACTCATGGATTCAGCAGGACAATAATTCAGACAAGGTACTTCAGGGATGGCTTGTCTCTCTTCTACGACAACTGGAGCTCGACTTGAAAGACTTAAATGGCTAGGGTAACTTGAACAATTGGGGACTGAAATCATCTGTGGTCACCCTCACTCACATGTCTGTGGCCAGAACTGTATGACTCAAAGGCTGGGCTCCTCTGGGACTGTCTTTCAAAAAGGATGCGTATAGCTTCGCCACGTGTCATGGACTTTCAACAGCATGACAACCGGCTTCTGAGAAGTGTCCCAAGAGGGAACAGCAGGAGAACGAGTACACCAAGAGGCCAAGGGAAAGGCTGAAGACATTTCAAAGCTGAGCTGATTTGTCCTAGAATGTTACGTTTACTACATATTAGTCAAACAAGTTAGTAACACCAGCCCATAACCAAAGGGGTGGCGAATAAACCCAATAAACACCACTTCTTGATGGTAGAGTGGTAAGATTACAATGTGCCGTGAACAATAAAAATGTCTTGTGACGTGAAAAAAAAGACGAAGCTCTACTATATTGTAACCAAAGCATACATGTCAGGTGAAAGGTCGATTGCCAGCAAAACAGAAAATCCTTGTTATTTTAGAAGAAGATAAGAATATCACTTAAACTTAGAGCCTGATAAGTTACATATATATATGTATATTAAAATCTCTAGTGTCACCACTAGAGGAAAAGAAGCAGAGTGAATATATCCCAAAATATGACAGAGGAAATTAAAAAATTGATTGAAAAGAAGGCAGAATAGGGAGAATAAAGATACAGAAAGAGGAGATACGTGGTAGGCACAAAGAAGGTGATAGGAACATCATATTAGTAATCATAATAAGTAAAAAAAAAGGACAAAGATTAGAAAAGAATATAATAAAACAAAATGCAGCTCTGTATTGTCTACAAGATACAGACTGAAAACATCAGGATACAGAAAGTTTGAAAGTAAAAGAATGAAAAGTGTTACGAACCAAATAAAAGAAACCTTGGGAAGGCTGTATTTATATCAGACACAATAAATTTTAACTTAAAAGGCTTTCTTAGAGGTAAAAATGATCACCCCGTAATGATAAATATTCACTTAAAGACAAAATTATAACAATTCTAACCTTCTAAATTTGGTCCTTTATAAAAAGTAAATAGAATTGATAACTGGTAAGATCGATACGGGGGAAAAAAAAAACAGAAGACACTAATAAGTAACATTAGAAATAAGGACATAAGTAGAGATGTTGCCGATATTACGAGGATAAAATAGAACTATTCTAAACTTTATTCAAATAAATAGAAGCCTAAAGGAAATATAAACATTCCCAGAATATATAATTTACCAATTCTGACTGAAGAAGAAATAAAGAACTGAATCTTACAAAAAGGAGAAAAATATTGAACCCATTGTTTAAAATATTCCTATAAAATTGTTTCCAATCCTAAAAGTTTTGACTGATAAGTTATTTTTTTTCAATGTTTATTTATTTTGAGAGAGAGAGAGACAGAGTACAAGTGGAGGAGAGGTAGAGAGAGAGAGACAGAGAGGGACACAGAATCCAAAGCAGGATCCAGGCTCTGAGCTGTCAGCACAGAGCCTGACGTAGGGCTCGAACTCACGAACTGTGAGATCATGACCTGAGCTGAAGTTGGACGCTTAACCCACTGAGCCACTCAGGCGCCCCTTGACTGATAAGTTCTAATAAACATCCACAGATATGTAATTATATTCTTATACCAAACCTTCCTAGATAATGGCGCACATACTCACCAAAACCATTTTCTTTTTCTGAGCAGTAGGAAATTACATTTTCCTGCCAGTTTGGATCTAGGTGGAGCTATGTGACTAGTTCTCATGACTGGAATGCAAAATGAAATGATGTGTCATCTTTGTTCCAAGTAAGTTAGGAGTGGACTTGTCTTCTCCATACCGTCTACACTTTCTTTTCCTCATCTCTTAACCATGTTTGGAACATCAAAGCCATGTCCTTGAAGAAGGCTTAGTTGTTAAATCAACGCATAGAAGATTGTTAGATAAGTACCCAAACAGAATGTTACCTGAAGAAGTCATGAACCTTTACTGTGTTCATCCATTGAGTTCCACAAGCTAATTCTAAATGTATGCGGATGCACAAAGGGCCATAGAAAGTATTGACCGATACAATTTACATAGTTGTTGAAATCCTAACAAAAAGGAGCAAACTGAGGTATCTATGAGTAAAAATGTTGATACACTAAGATCAGGTTGGGTTTAACCTACTATGTCTTTCAGTTCCCTATTTCTGGGCAAAATTCTACTCCAAAATTTAGTAGCTTAACACAACAAACATTTATTATTTTTGTTTATATGTCTACAGGTCCACTAGGTGATTTTTCTGATCTGAACCGAGTTTAGCTGATCTCAGCTGAACTCCTTCATGTATCTGTGGATGGCATAGCTCTTGGAAGTTAGATGGTATAGGATGGTCTCAGCTAAGACAATTTGTCTCTGCTCCAGGAGGAATCTCATTCTTCAGCAGACTAGCTTGGGCTTGTTTTCATGGTGGAGACTAAGGTCCAAGAGCGAGAAAGCCCAGTAATGACAGAGAGTGAGTGGAGGCGCACGAAGTCTATTTGAGTCTTAGGTTTAGAACTGATACCCTGTAACTTCTGCTACATCTATTGAACAAAGTAAGTAACAAGGCCAGTTCAGAATCAGAGTGGTTAGGGACAAGAATATCAGAAGGCCAAGTATAGGGATACAAGAAAAGCATTCATTGGGGACATCATTTAGTATGACTTACCACCTAAACATGTCAAAGGAGAAAAATCATACGATCAGCTCAAGAGATGGGGGGAAACGATTTCATTAAATTAAGTATCTATTTGTAAAAGCAACAACAACTCTTTGGAAACTAATAACACATAGAAAATGTCTATTCGATTAAGGGTATCTACCAAAAATGTACAGCAAATATTGTATCTCATGGTTCAACATGAGAAAATTGCAAGAAAGATGGGGATCTTCAGTTTTACCACTTCTATCTAATATTGTACAAGGCTCTTAGCTAGTATAGGATAAATAGACCCCTTTCCCAATAGAAGATGCAAGAATTGGATAGGAAAAAATTAAACTGTCATCGTTCTCAGATGATATGATTACCCACCTTAAAAGCCAAAAACAATTCCACTTAAAATTATTAAAATGAAAAAAATATTAAAATGAACAAAAATTGAGCAAGTCTTCTAGATTTAAAAATTCAACATATAGGGGCACTAGGTTGGTTCAGTCACCTAAGTTTCTGATTCTTGATATCAGCTCTGGTCGTGATTCCCAGGCCGCAAGATCAAGCCCCACATTGGGCTCCACACTGAGTGGAACCTGCTTGGGATTCTCTCTCTCCCTCTCTCTCTGCCCCTTTCCCACTCACACATGTGAGCGCTCTCTCTCTCTTTTTTCTCTCACAATAAAAAAATAAACTTAAAAAAATCAGTATAAAAAGTTGAATTTCTATATACTAGCAACAGAATATATATATATAGTTTTAAAACATTATACATAGTATAAAATATACATTTTCAAGGTGTAAGTCTTATAAAAGATGTGCAAAAATCTTATGGAGAAAATTGCAAAGCTTTATTTTAAAACATTAATAAGGGCCCACATAAAAGGGTAGACATCCTTTGTTCTTAGACTAGAAAATAATATTTTAAAGGTGTATTTTAAATGTTCCACAAATTGGTTTATAGATTTAATGCAATAACAGTATATGTACCCAAATTGTTGTTGTTGCTGTTGTTGTTGTTGTTGTTATTTGGGTGCTAAAATTGACAAGCTAATTCTAAATGTATGTGGATGAGCAAAGAGCTAAGAATTGTCAAGATACTGCAGGAATTGATAAGTTAACCAAAATAATAGAACTGAGATCCTTTCCACAGAAGACATATAGATGATCAACAGACACATTAAAAGATGCTCAACATCACTAGTCAACAGACAAGTGCAAATCAAAACCATAATGAGATATCACCTCAGCTGTCAGCTTGGCTAAAATCAAAAACACAAGAAATAAGTGTTGGCAAGGATGTGGACACAAAGGAACCTTCGTGCACTGTTGGGAATGCAAAACGGTGCAGCCACTGTGGACAAAAGTATGGAGACTCATCAAAAAATTAAAAATGGAATTATCATATGATTCTGTAATTTACCCAAAGAATATGAAAGCAGTATTTTGAAAAGATATATGCAACTCTGGGTTTACTGAAGCATTATTTACTGCGGTAAATAATTCCAAACTATGGAAGCAACATAAGTGTCCATCCATAGATGGGTAGATAAAGAAGAGGTGAGATATATAGATAGATAGATAGATAGATAGATAGATAGATATAGATATAATAGGATATTCCTCAGCCATAAAAAAAGAATGAAATCTTGCCATTTGCAACAACACGGATGGATCTAGAAGATATCGTGCTAAGTGAAATAAGTCAATCAGAGAAAGACAAATACCATATGATTTCACTCATATGTGGAATTTAGGAAACAAAACAAAGAAAAAAGAGAAGTAAAAAACCAGATTCTTAGCTATAGAGAACAAACTGGTGGCTATCAGAGGGAAGGTGAGTAGGGCAATGAATGAAGTAAGTGAAGGGAATGAAAGAAAAAGAACTGAGACCCTAGAACCAGACCCACCCATTAATGGAAATATTTTATGACAATCCTGTCATTAAGATCAGTGAGAAAGAAAATGAGATTTCACTGAAAGTGGTGGGACCACGGACTAAGCATATTGAAAACATGAATTAGGGGCGCCTGGGTGGCGCAGTCGGTTAAGCGTCCAACTTCAGCCAGGTCACGATCTCCCGGTCCGTGAGTTCGAGCCCTGCGTCAGGCTCTGGGCTGGTGGCTCAGAGCCTGGAGCCTGTTTCCGATTCTGTGTCTCCCTCTCTCTCTGCCCCTCCCCTGTTCATGCTCTGTCTCTCTCTGTCCCAAAAATAAATAAACGTTGAAAAAAAAAAAAAAAGAAAACAGGAATTAGACCTCTGCCTTGCATGATATACCAAAATTCGTGCTAACGTATAAAATATCCATAATTCTAAACTACAAACCAGTGTGACACAATACAGAAGATACCTTTTTGACCATGTGGGAAATAAGCCTTTTTTGAGCATGACACAAAATTTGCAAATCAAGTTAAAAGTTAATAAATTCGGCCACATTAAAACTTAGGACATCTGTTCAAAATATAACATTAAGAAAAATAGAAAAAGGCAGAGAACGAAACAAGATATTTGCAGCATCTATAACCAACAAAGGATTCATGTTGAAAATATATACGTGAAGAAACTCTCCTAGTCAAGAAAAAGACAAACCTAGGAGAAAAAAAATAGACAAGACTGTCATAGGCATCTTATGGAGGAAGAAACCCAAATGACCAATAACTATACGAAATACACTAGTATCTCATGCTATCTAGATCAGTGAAATTAAGAAATACCAAGTGCTGACAAAAAATATAGGTCAGTGGACACCCAAACACTGGTGGTAGGTGTGTAAATTGGCAGAACTGCATGGAAAAATCTATTTAAGATCCCCATACCCTACAATGAAACAATTTTTGTCCTACGATTATACCCTAGGATAGAGTTTTCACATCCTGAGATTCATGGATAGAATTTAAAGGTCATGTGAACTGGGATGGAAAAAAAAAATATATATATATATATATATATTTTAATTTTCAGTAGTTCTTAAATGAAATTTAACATCTCCTTTATTTATGAATGTAGACAACAAGCCACAATAGGATGCACAGTACCCATGACTTTGTCACCAAAGAAGCAACAGTATTTTCGTATCACATTATGTTATGGCAGAGAACTGGGTATAAATACCCTTTATGCTCATCACTACTTCAACATCAGATAGGTAATTAGACCTACCCCTAGACCTTGTTATTTAATGCATTAGTAAAGGTATGTAATACTGTATAAGAAATTTGTTGACATTTTCGTAACCGTGTTTCAATAAAATCGGCTTCTTGTGTGCATTTAAAAATTTATTCTGAGAAGGAGTCCAGTAAGCTTCACCAGAATTCAAAAAAGGCCCACTGCACAGTTAAAAACTCTGCTGCATGGGGTGCCTGGGTTGCTCAGTTGGGTAAGTGTCTGACTCGATTTTGGCTCAGGTCACGATATCACAGTTCATGAGTTTGCTCCCCACATTGGGCTCTACGGAGCCTGCTTGGGATTCTCTCTCTCTTCCTCTCTCTCTAGCCCTCCTCCTTCTCAAAATAAATAAATTAACTTTAAAAATTCTGTTTTAAGAAACTTCTACTCTAAAAAACCCCTTATGTTCCACATATGAGTGAATCATATATTTGTCTTTCTGTGACTCTTTTCGCTTAGCGCAATACACTCTCGTTCCACCCACGTTGTTGCAAAAGCAAGATATCACTCTTTCTGATGGCTGACTAATATTCCATTTTATATTATATGTATATTTATATTCTTTATCTATTCATCACTTATTGTGATGAGCACTGGGTATTGTATGTAAGTGATCACTTAATTGTCTCCTGAAACCAATATCACACCATATGTTAAGTAATGAGAATTTAAGTAAAAACTTTAAACAAGCAAACAAACAAACAAAAAACTCTTACAGAAGCATGGAAGAGTGTACATGGCAGGACTATTTTAAAAAAGGAAAAAAATATTGATAACCCAAAGATCCATCACAGATGGGTATTTTGCTACAGTGAAAATGAATGACTTATGCACAAAAACATGGATAAATCCCGAGTGAAAATGGAAGTTGTGAAAGAGTGTAGACTTTGTGATTCTAGATGTAGAAAGTAGAAGAGCATGGAAAATAAAGTATTGTTATAGGGATATAAACATGCAGTGAAACTATAAATAAATGAGAAGAAAGGATGATCACAAAACACAGGGGGTAGTGAGTTAGGAGGAAAAGGCATGGAATCAGAGAAGAAACTGCAGAGGTAATGTTCTTTCTTAACCTGGGTAGTAGGTATGTAGGTGATCATCATAGCGTAAATATAATTTACATATATTTCTGATCCTTTTGTCTGCTCAGTATTTGCTGAAAGCAATATTAAAATGTGTGTAATGCTTCCTGCTTTGTGAAGAATGGGATGAAAGAGATCGATAGCGGAAAGGGACAGGCTCCTAAAGAAGAGGTCACGGTGGTCAAGGTCAAAGATGCTTGGGCTTGGGCTTGGGCTTGGGCTAGGGTTTTCATAGTGAGTAGACATAAAAAGAAATGGTCATTTTCAGGATTCGTTTTAGAAGTAGAAACAAGAGGGGTGTCTGGTGGGGGGCAGCGGGGGGGCTCAGTCTGCTAGGCGACCCACTCTTTATTTAGGCTGGGGTAATGATCCCAGGGTTGTGGGATCGAGTCTCCCATGGGGCTAAGCATGGAGTCTGCTTAGGATTCTCTCTCTCTCCCTCTGCCTCTCCCCACTTGGTTGCTTGCTCTCTCTCTCTCTCTCTCTCTCTTTCTCTAAAATAAAAGAAAAGTAGAAGCAAGAGATGCTATTGAAGGAAAGAAGAAATGGAAGAAGTTCTGGGATTTTGCTTGAGTAACCGGATGGATGTGGAACTATTTAAGAGATTGAGGGAGGGGACGCAGTGGAAGAAATATGTTTAAAAGAGAAATGGAGGCTTTAGGGGCGCCTGGGTGGCTCAGTCAGTTGAGCTTCCGACTTCGGCTCAAGTCATGATCTCACAGTTCGTGGGTTCGAGCCCCACGTCCGGCTCTGTACTGACAGCTCAGAGCGTGGAGCCTGCTTCAGACTCTGTGTCTCCCTCTCTCTCTGCCCCTCCCCTGCTCATGCCCTGTCTCTCTCTCTCTCTCTCAAAACTAATTAAACATTAAAAAAAAATTTTTTTTAAGGGAAATGGAGACTTTCAAAAATAACCTAGTAAGAGAAGTATTATGCACTGGGGGTGGGGCTAAGAGTGGGGTGAGATAAGTGACACAAGGGATAATCTCCACTTTCAGAATCTATGAAGTTTATCCTGTACGACACTTTTTTAGTCCTCTGTGCAGCAAGCCCGCATCTTCTAATCTATCTTCAGATAGTGATTTTGGATATTATGTAGCTTGAAAACTTGAAGTGAATTTTCTGGGTGGTTTATAAGCTATCTGTAGGGGTATTAATGAATACCGAACTTGCACTGGGGGGAAAAAAAAGAAGATGAAGAGTCGTGTTTCAGACCTTAAATTTTGAGAAGCCTATCCAGGAGAAATGTCCCTGGGAAGTTACTATTTACATATCTGCTGTATAAACAGAAACATAGGAACCGTAACGTCGTTGAGCCAAGAGAGAATCCTGGATCCACTGTTAGCTTTATTTTTTTTTCAGTTTATTAATTTAGTTTTGAGAGAGAGAGAGAGAGAGAGCACACAAGCAAGAGCAGGGGAGGGGAGAGAGGGAGAGAGAGAGAATCCCAGGAAGACTTTGTGCTGTCAGTACAGAGCCAATGCAGGGCTCAAACTCACAAACCGTGCGATCATGACCTGAGCAAAAATCAAGAGTCGGGCGCTTAGCGGACTGAGCCACCCAGGCACCCCTCCATTTTCCACTTTAAATCTGGGGGGAAAAAATTAAGATGTTTTCTCAGTGTCCAGGCCTCTTCAATAATCACTGGTCAGTTTGGGAATTTCCAGCCCCAATGTGTTCTTTCAGGCAAGTCTCTACATTTATTTATTTATTTATTTATTTATTTATTTATTTATCTATCTATTTATTTTTGAGAGAGAGACCGACAGAGTGCCAGCAGTAACTTTTTAGATTTGCATAAAGAGATCAGCAATCGGAATGCTTGCTCTAGGTCACTAAAGGGAGATCACCAGCATCGCAATTCAAATGAAAAGAAGGACTTGCGGATGTTCAGATTCTTTCCCTTCAAATCATTTGAAAACCCTTTCCTATCTCCCAGTCATTTGCTCCTTATAACACTCTTGTAAATTGGCTGAGGCGGATTAACAATTGTATCATTTTAGAAATGAAGAAATGGAGCCAGAGAAAGGTAAAGCTAGCTGCAGCAAACTATAAATACAGCCCCGTGACTGTCACGATTTAGACATTTTGCTAAATTCTGTTGTCATATTTATTCGCAACTTCCCTTAGGGAATCCTACATTAGGGGCGCCTGGGTGTCTTTTTTTTTTTTGCCAGCACAGAGCCCAATGCAGGGCTTGAACTCATGACCCTGAGATCAAGACCTGAGCTGAGATCAAGAGTTGGACACTTAGGGGCGCCTGGGTGGCGCAGTCGGTTAAGCGTCCGACTTCAGCCAGGTCACCATCTCACGGTCCGTGAGTTCGAGCCCCGCGTCAGGCTCTGGGCTGACGGCTCAGAGCCTGGAGCCTGCTTCCGATTCTGTCTCTCCCTCTCTCTCTGCCCCTCCCCCGTTCATGCTCTGTCTCTCTCTGTCTCAAAAATAAATAAACTTAAAAAAAATTTAAATTAAAAAAAAAGAAAATCCTACATTATTGTAAAAATTATACCACAACAAAAGTGTATTCGAGATATTATATTATGCACAGTGTGATACTTAGAGAGAGTGCTATGTTAAATAGTTTCTCAATATTGATGTGTTTAGAACGCAAAAAGCATTGTCAAATGTAGAAATTCCTCACGTAACAGGATTTATTTTAATGTGCTAGCTAAATAACGAATTTTGGGTTTGATTCGTACAAGCTTTTGTTTCCCTGTGCTACAGCGGTTTTAAAGGTAGTCTGACCAAGAAAGTTTTTTTTTGTTTTGTTTTGTTTTTTTTTTTAACGTTTATTTTTGAGACAGAGAGAGACAGAGCATGAACGGGGGAGGGTCAGAGAGAGAGAGGGAGACACAGAATCGGAAACAGGCTCCAGTCTCTGAGCTGTCAGCACAGAGCCTGATGCGGGGCTCAAACTCACGGACTGTGAGATCTTGACCTGAGCTAAAGTCGGACGCTTAACCGACTGAGCCACCCAGGCGCCCCTGAACAAGAAAGTTTTAATTTAAAAAAATTTCCTGCTTAAGCTCTGCCTGCTTACCACGGTTGGCCAGAGTTTGAAATAATATTTTAGCTGGTTATTTGGGATGGAAAATACAGATCACTTTCATTTTTTGCCTTATATACTACTTTATTGTTTCAAGTTGAACTTTCATAATCGATATATGTATCACTTTTGGAGTCACAAAAAAGTAGACAAGAAAGATCACTTAAAATGTTTTAGACTGTGATGCCTTCTCTAGAATTTTGTAGAAAATATCATCTTATTTTGTCATAATAGCCAAATGTAAGATAATGCTCCGGAAGATACTAGATCTGAAGTAACATAATTGCTATAACTGTATGTAAGTATTATGACTCATTGAATATGTGCTGTCTTTTTTTTTTTTAATTTATTATTTTTTTTTTAATTTTTTTTTCAACGTTTATCTATTTTTGGGACAGAGAGAGACAGAGCATGAACGGGGGAGGGGCAGAGAGAGAGGGAGACACAGAATCGGAAACAGGCTCCAGGCTCCGAGCCGTCAGCCCAGAGCCTGACGCGGGGCTCGAACTCACGGACCCCGAGATCGTGACCTGGCTGAAGTCGGACGCTTAACCGACTGCGCCACCCAGGCGCCCCTATGTGCTGTCTTTTTATGCTAATCTAATCAGATCATTTGAGGAAAAAAAGTCAGGACCAGGAACCCTTAACGATGCATTTTGAACCAAATGTAGTCTTTGAAATATACAAAAGTAGATATCATAAAGATTTGATGGGAAACATTTCTGCAGCAATTTGGTTATCACTTAATTCACTCTTACATTTAATAATCATAAGGAGGATACCCATGCTTAAAATATACCCTGGTACATATATGCTAGAAAATGCAATGAGACCCATTCCTAGTTCTATGATGTTGAATCTGAATTTCAGCTCTAAAGCTCTGATTCAACATCTTTACATTGAGCCCCTTGAATCAATGTTTGAGTCAAGTTATTTCAAATCTTGCAGAAATGTATGGGCTAAAAACTAGTCTCCAAATGCCATTAAAGATGACAGTGATTTGGGGAATCTCCTTAGTAGGAAAGTCTGGAATAGAGATTGAACACTATTATAGGAGAAAAAAACCTTAGAGAAGTAGTAATTTCCTTGACTGGGAAAATGTGTTTAGATTCCTTGATATATATGTATTCTTTTTTTTTCTTCCTAAGAGTCACAAAATCTCATTGTTTTTCTATTGTATTTGAGTTAGACAGATTTACTTATGACACTTGTTAAAGACAGCTAAGGAAGACTCTCTTCGAAGGAGAAATATCATGATAGGTGTAGAGCCCACTGCAATGGGATCTTACGGTGGGAGAGAGAGATTGGGCTCACCTCCAAATAGAAGAAACAGTGGGAATTTATAGCCGAGGAGCAGGGTGTGGTAAGTGGATGGAAAGTTGTTGAGAAGAAACATCATGTATAAGGGGGGGATTCTAGATAAACTGACCGAGCTGGATTCTTACTGAAGGCAGGCTGGGGTAATTAGGCATCACCTAGGGCATGACGGATAAGGAACCCAGTTAGATATCAAGAGGCATCCAATACAAAGGATGAAGGACTCTGGTTAAACTGATTTAGCAGGATTCTTGCTAAAACTGGACAAGGCACAGACAAACACAGAAGTCCACAAGTTGAAGCCTACTTGAAAAAGAGCTCAGAAGGGCCTGAGTAGAGGTTGGTCGAGGAGAGAATCTTTGTCATTAAACTCATTTTTAAATTTGATTGGGAGCTATGGGGGAGATAGGAACGGAACTTCACATTTTATGGTTGATAAGGGAACGTCGTGGCCACTCTCTTTTAGGTAGCGTTGGTAAGGAATCATAAAGCAAATAAAACTTTCTAAGTTTGTCAAGCCTTATGACATCAAAGTTATCCAGTCATACAAATGTTGGAAGCTCGTGTCTTTCACTACTCATAGTCCTTTGCTTCCCTTTACCCAGAAAAGTCTGCCCCCACAGGTCTTATCTCTTGGGCGGTTAATCCCAAAGTTAAAAGGTAATTCTTGTAAAACGTGAGGTACCACAGTTGGATACGTGGTAACAAATGTATAATTTGAACAGCAACACCCCGATAAGGCCTACATATGGGATATTCTTCTAGAGTCGCCCATTGGTATGAAAAATGTAAGATGGGGACGACCAAAAACAAGAAACCAGTGTCTGACAGATCTTTCGTCCCACCAAAGAAGTCCAAATCTAAAGCAGTGGCCCTATAAAAGGTTTATCTTTGTCAAGAAAAAATTAACTCAGAATCATAAGGAGGCATTGACAACTCTTAGCTTTGAGAAGTCAAAGTTACTAAATGACAGCCTCTAAAAGATGATAACCTAACCCCAATTGTTTAAAATCATTGTTACTTTGCATGTCTATCTGATAGAGGAAATTCATGTATCAGGACCAGCAAAATAGAAGCCTCTCCAGTGGCCTGGCCCCTGTCACAAATCTAAAGCTAAGTCAGCCCATGCTGAACCATAACATACACCAGTCACAGTCTTCCAACTCAGCCTTAGCTAATTCACCTTACCCTAGAAAACAGAACCTGTTAGCCTTACCAAGAAATCCCTGACCTCCTATCCAATCATTCCCTGTTTCCACATTGCTGCTTCGAAGAGTCCGTAAAATTCTCTCTTGCACAAAATTCTAGGGAAGAGCGCTCCACCTTTTGTGAGGCACTGTGTGCCCCCCATCCTTGGACTGTTGCCCTTAAATAAAGGCCATTGGACTAACTACTAAATTGCTTTCTTTTTGTCATTTAACATATCTGGCACACTTTCCCTCCTACTGGAACGGCTCCGCGTCATTTTAGGATCCACTTAAAGAGCGGTAACACATAAGGCGACACATTTAGTTTGGTTTTAGCAGCCTACATTTGTGTGTCAATCATTCTGGTGAATGGTTAAGCCATTGCTAGCTGTCCCAGTGTGGGAAGGCTTCAATGAATTCTCCTGCTCATCCTGCCACCTAACTAACCGTCATGACACGAATGAAGGTGAGGAACAGAGATTATTTCACCCAGTGCTGGAGATAAATAGAAAATGGAGGCCCAACAGAAGCTAGTATGCAGAAAGTCCTCCCTTATAACTCATATAGGAAAGAAACTATACCGGCTTTCCAAATTTGACAGGAATTAAAATTTAGTATGGATTTTATTTTTATGTTAGAGAGTGCGCAAGTTGGGGAGACGAGCAGAGGGAGAGAAAGAGAATCACAAGCAGGCTCCACGCTCGGTGACGAGCCTGACCTGCAAGGCTCAATCCCGTGAACCACGAGATCATGACCTAAATCTAAATCAAGGGTCAGAGGCTCAACCGACTGAGCCACCCAGGCACCCCTAATGTGAAATGCTGAGCAAAAACTTTTGAAGCTTAAAGAAAATTTTCTATTAATAACAAAAACAAATTTTGAGCAACTATTCTGAAGGAAAGGAAAACCAGAAGGATGGAATATATATATATATATATATATATATATATATTCCATCCCATCTTGGCGCGACTTATTCAGATCGGAAGAGCGTCAAGAT